>NW_008679859.1:2669-8965 GCF_000695815.1 Acanthisitta chloris | reverse complement strand
TCCCCCCCCCCCCCCCAGTATCAATTATAATTTTCTTTCAGGATATGACTTTTTAGTCTCCAATGCATATTGTTCACATCTACTCTGAGACTATTACTTAGCCAATGCAAGTACAATTGAATTTTGATGTCGTTCTTATTTCAAGTGTATCCAAGCCACAATTGTTATTGGAAACTTCTGGTCTAAGTTACTTTGCAAATTGACCCTTAAACCCCTTTTTTTTATGTTGTCCAGCAGTCATTTAATGAAGTAAGTTACAGGAATTTTTACCCCATTATCCCATGGATTAGTTTCCAGACAAAACAAACAACTTACTAAGTAGAAATATTCCATACAAAAATTAAATACACTCCAATGTGTATTTGAACCCAGCATTTACTGGAGACATCAAGGAATTGTAGTTTTCCAATTACCACACTGCACAAGGAAGCAACCTTGAAGCAACAGCTCACCACGGGTCACACCTGATCAGTGCTGCTAGTTTACCTCCTCAGCTCCTGGTTCTGCAGAGGTCACACACCAGTAATACTCCATCCCTGTTGAGAAAATCTTGGTACACAATAAGCCAAGGCAATCTATGCTCCAAGAGTAACTAAAAGATGTCCAAGCAAAGGAATTTAATGTGCTAATGGTTCAGTCTGCTGTTTGCCTTAATCTGCATCTCATCTGTGGAAGGGACCTGTTTGATTTCTGAAGATACTCCTCATTCCAAATGAAGCAAACAGAAGCCAAATCACTCAGCCACAGTGATAGCCAAACACATCTGTTGGGACTACCTTGGCTAGTTTTTTTTTTGCCAGAAGGTAAAAATTTTACCATATCAAATGGCATGTAAGTACATTGCTTAGGTGGCCCTCTATGTTTAGAGTAGGAGAGAAGCACGGCCTTATATCAGCAGCCAAAGCTATTTAAATAATAAATAAAATGCAAAGTGAAAGATGAGAAAAACAATATAGAACAAAGTTCACTTCTTCCAGTGCATGATGCCTCTACCAATGACCAGAAAAAATAAAGTTCTTAAAAGTCAAGTCACAGATGTTTATTAGATCAAGGACCAAAGGAGCATTATGCTGATTATATCCTCCCACCCAGTGGCCACAGAACAGAAAGGGCCCTCCAAAGCGCTGCCTGCCAAGCACAGCAGTCTTCACACAATTTACTGGTCAGTGCACACAAATCCAGAGAAAGGAGATCATTACGCCCTTCTGATTTCAGGTGTCATCCAGGATGACCATTTCCACAGTTTTAACAGTGACTGTTCCAAACTGCTGCTGTTCTTCACAGCAATTGTATTTTGTGTTCTACTTCCATTTCCTTCACCATGTATGCATAAGCAGGCCACTCTTTGGCCTGAATTATTTATGCTACAATTTGTGTTCCTGTTTTCAACTACTATTTACCATGCCAAAAATCACACATACAGAATACTGCAGTGGGTCATACTTTAAGGCCCCATGAATTTCCTGGTTTCCTTGCAGCCAGACATAAGCATCCCATTACTTCAGGCCAGTTTTTATCCTCCTATGGAACATGAAGCAAATTCACTGACATCAGTGAAAATGCACCCACTTGTATTATACATGAATCCTACATTTCAAAAACAGTCACCTCAGTCTTGATTCACCAGCTTCTACTTTTGGAGGTATTCAGATGTCAGAGGATACTCATGCAAGAATACTTAAAATGCATTACATCTCCATTAAGAGGTCTCTTTTCTGGATATCCTTTACAACATCCAGATTCTTAGAATCTGGCAGATAAACACCAACATCAGGGAGGCATCCCTAAACAGCTCTGAAAATCAGTTCAAGTGATGCAACAATCCTGTCAAAGGGCTATGTTTATTAGGAATCTGCAGAAAATGGGGCAAATACTGTTTTTCTATTAAAGGCATTTGCCTTCAAACACAAAGACACAATATAGCACTTCTAGTACCCCCAATGAAACAGATGTCTCCAACTCCAGAAAAAAAAAAGGGTTTTCAAAGATCCTATATACTAACAACTTCAGAAATAGCAACACAACCAGATCAACCTTTTTCTTTATCATAATGAATAGCAGTAAGTATTTTTTTGGCTAAGTTACACTGCAGGTACAGAACAGCTAAATGAGAATGACAAACGCAATCATATACACCCATCAGCCATGGCAGTATTTTAAACATATGTAGGCTACCATAGGCCTTGCAAACAGTTCAGTATTAGGAATCATATTCTCAAAGCTATTAGAGTATTAAATACATAGGGAAGCACCTATAAATCTCAATAGATCTGAATGCAGGCATTTTTTACTGGCACTGATTTCAACAGGACACCGTCACCAAGGTTGCACTTTGCAAGTCTCAAGATGGAACAAGCACTCCTAAGGTGTTAGGGCCAACAAAGGACTCTGCCACTGAGTTGGCCCAAGCTGCTACCACCCTACCTTGTCCATACAGCCCCTCCTGAACTGAGCCAGGAAGTGTAGCACTTCCTGCCACTCATCAGGAATTTACAGGAGCATGTTTGCAGCTGCACTGAGACAAGGTCACTACCGTGGCCCTCACATTGCAGTGTAACAACTTAAGAGCACTTGACCAAAGTGGGAGATAAGCTGAACTCTTCAGGAGGCAGTTGGGAGTATGGAGATATGCAGGTGGAGAGGGAAGCATCTGAATTTCTTGCCTTCCCTAAAAGAGTGATAGCTTCAAGACAACCCTATATCTTTCAAGGTTGAGTCCCTCCATGAGTGGGAAGGTGGGACAGAAGCATGGCCAGCAGAGAGAGAGGCAGATGGCCCAGAGCACACAAGTGATTAACTCCCCAACTCTGCATCCAGGCACTTAATACAGACACTTCCCACTTTGTCCTGGCTGAAAGCACCCTCAAATCCAGAACCAGTTTCATACAAAACTCCCCTAAACCCTGAGACTGACATATTTACACTTCCAAGGGATGCAACAGTATACAAAAAAGAGTGAGACAGCTCACTGACAAAGCTATATAAATTTGCATTGTTAACAGCTTTTAATATCATATGACACATGTATGATGTGACTTTCCTTAAAGAGAACAGTATACCTTTCTTTAAACTTTTCCTGTAAACAGCATGTAAATAGCACCTAAAATTAAGATATATAGTTAACCAACTCTCAGCCCCCTTTCAATTGGTAGGATAAATGGAAAACAAATGCAAGCAGTGAAGTCAACTGACTCTGAGACTTTGCAAGTGATTTTGAATGTTCATGTTTATTGATTGACAGCCTCTCTTCACAAAATGAGAAAACCATCTAAGTCTCTGAGTTACACCGTATAGCCACATGACCTGCAGCACAATTGCCTCTTAAGAATTTTATGCCCTATTTTCCGAAGACAAACATTAAAAAAATTACTGCTTTATCCTCTTTCACAATCTTCACACGTATATAATATATAGAGTAAGATTTCAGAAGTATTTCTTTGCACTACCATAAATCTGCTACCCCATGTATAAAGGTCTCTGAACTAAAGTAGTCAGTACAGGCTCAATCGCCTACTTCAAGGGAGCATCCCTTCCCCAGAATTTGTAATTACAGACTCTCCGACTATCCCCTGCCATTTCAGCCACTTCCCCAGCTTGTTCTTCCTCTGGGTTTGGTTTAGTTTGTTTTGCTGTACTTTGAGACTTTTCCAAGGTTTCAAATATTTAGGCTGCACCAAAACTATTTGAAGAAACCAAGAGTCTTTTTCCACCTTAAAAGCAGAGCCTAACACAGCAAACTCAGCATAAGCGAGAAAATTAAATGGGCACAAAATCCAGCACTGATTGTCCATTTCCTTCCTTTTCCAAACCAGAAAGCTGAGCTCTCCAACCCTCCCAACACCAGCTTCAAATCCTGAGAGACCAAGGGGTCTCTTACATTGCCACACGAAAGTAACCACTCAAAACACACATAGAAGAAAATGCTGCCTCTTGAGATCTCAAGCAAAATGTACAGGCCAATTTGTTTTCTACAGCAACTCCATCTTAGCTTGGCTTGACTAGCTAACACTTACTCATTTGTTTTTCACTGCCCTAGGTAGCACATTCAACATAGTTGTAGCCAGACAGAGTGTGTACTTTAAAATAAAATTTTTAAAGTTTCTTCTACCTGTCTCCCTCTGTTTACTCCTTCTTTTCTTTGTGTCCCTAGCCTTTCTCTTTTGTTCTTATTCCCTCCTTGTAACATCCCCTTCCCCAATTTCAGAGAGCAATGCATGAATTCTTTCTCTTTGTAAGTTTGCTTTTCATCTTAAAAGTTCCCACTTCTTCTGTCAGTCCCATTGTCTCCTTCATCTCTCATCCTTCTCTTCCCCAAGGAGGCTTCCATGTGAACATCTGACTTCTTATTATTTTTTCCTCCTTTTCTCCCCACCCTTACCATATCTTTCCCCTCACAAAAGCAGCATATTTCTATTCGGTTTCAAAGAGTACTTCCACACAGTTTGCAAACACCTACACTTCATTCCTCTCCTCCCAGCTACCGTTTCCAAGCCTAATACCTCCATAACACGGCTGTCTGCAGTGGAAAGCAGCAGCCTGGACTTTAGGCAGCCCTGTACAAAAGGCTCTAGACCAGATATTCTTCAAAACATTCGTTTAAGAGAATCTAAGTCAGGCCTGCTACGCTGGCACTTTGACACAGTACTGAATTCACACAGACTTAAAAAAAACCATGATACACTCCATTCACTTCTGTTATTCCAAACACAACTTTAATTTCAGAAGGGTCCTCATGATGTTACATACAAAGGACAAAGGTGGTGGAACTCAAAACAAAACCAAAACGCATCTATGCGTCCAGTGTGGCTTTGTTTTCTAAGCAACCCTTGGAATTTTGGCCTATTGTTCCCTGCTGTGCACAGCGGAGCATTCGGCAAGTGATTTCTATTTTTAGGACGTCTGGGAATGTTTTGCTCTGGGTTCCTTTTCGCTCTGTGGGACCACAGTGCCATCTATTGGAAAAAGCTATGAAGAGCAGGGGCACTCAGTGGTTGTTTACTATTTGCAAGGACTAAAAGAATTGATTACTTCGGATTCATAATAATTAGGTGGGTCAAGTCCTTATCACAGACTTCTATAGGCATTTATTAGGACATGCAAGCCCAGGTATTATGGAAAGTCCCAGACCATTACATTCAAAGAAACTTAAGCCAACACTTAAGAGTCTCACAAACACCAAAACTGTAGTAACATGCCAGAAACAGAAGTTGCCACTCTTAGCAATAAATGTCAGGAAGGTCTATCCTGCAAGAGCTTGTCTTTCCTTCTCCTAGATCTCCCGCTCCAGTGGGACTTCCTGTTTCAGGAAGATCATATAGGGATAAACACAAACCCTGCTCCCTAACCTGATTATTATTAATTCTCCAAGATCAGGCAAAATCTTTGTAAATTCTCCTTCCATCAACATGCAGGACACATGTCAAGCTTCTCTGTGTCTACAAGCAGGTTCTCTTTCTTTTCATGGTCAGTGGGAACTCAGAGCAGCCAGAATAAGCCTGTAGAGTACACAATGCCCATAGAAAACATTAAATGAAGAGCAACATAAATTTTAAGAAGAGGCTCCTTTTTAAAATGGACTCTGGAAGGACTGCAGAGGAGTTAGTGAGATACAGGCCTGCAGGCACGCCATCTACACTAGGAAAGTTTACAGAGAACTAGAGACCATGGTATAGGCTAAAAGAGGCAGGACCCTAGATAAACTGGGTAGCATGGAAGACTCATCATGGAAGCCCTTCTTTCTGAGTACACTTCTAGGAGCATTCATGGCCCATCCAAGCCCCTTGCTAATTGATAGCAGGCCCCCAAGCTGAGGCCAGGGCTCCCCAGGCACCACCTACAAGAAGACTAATTAACAGTGGGCAGTGGCTCAAGGAGGAGGGGTAAGCCCTGGCAGTTGGCTTTTGAAAAGGAACTGGAGCACAAGAGAACAATCTTACTAATTGGGGAAGAGGAGGGAGTGGGCAGGTGGGACTACCACTCTCTAAATCACATTAATGCAGCTGGCACTTTGCATTCCTCACACACAGGTGTTTTTCAAATACATTATGTATCTACATTAAAGATTTAGAAAATAAGATTGCACTTACACACAGACATTGGAAGCTCTCCCATAATGATGTAAAGGTGTCTTTACACATACCTGTATTGATACACGTACATATATACATGCATTTGTATGTAAATAAGTATGTAAATATGTATGTAAATAAGTCACTGCCAACTAGTATTACAGCATTAACCTCTACAACTCCCTGAAAGGAGGTTGTAGTCAGGTGGGGCTTGGTCTCTTCTTGCAA
>NW_008679859.1:286-2429 GCF_000695815.1 Acanthisitta chloris | reverse complement strand
AGGTCTCTTCCAACCTGGTTGATTCTATGATTCTATGATTAACCAACAATTCAGGATGAAAAATCAAATAAGAAGTCACCTCAGTGTAACAAAAACATAGTTTCTTTTTCATAAGCCTGTAAGAGACCTAATTTTCAGGACAAAGTTGCAGATGCAAGGAACAGACCAGGGCACTCTGTGCTTCAGACCATCAGAGCTGGTGATGCCATGCTGGTGGTGCCACAGCTGCCCAGCTCAGCACCACACAAGGACATGCTCCTCACACATCCTGGAGAAATCCTGCCCAGGTCTGAGCCTCGTCCCCTCCTGGGCTTACCTCCTCCTCCCCACAGTGGCCCCTAGGGAAGGAAATGAGGCAGAGACACTAACCTCAACCCAGCATAGCACCCTTCCTCCCTAAATTCTGCAAGGCCTCCCTGGCACCAGCCCCACAGCATCACCACCATGAGCTAGGGCAGGAGGTGAACCCAGCATGTCCCTGCTCAGGCACTCACCACCAGCCCACAGCCAGCTGCACCACTCCGACAGGGCTTATCTCCTTTTACTTCACAGCCCTGCCTCCCTCACAAAACTCTCACGCTTTAACAGCAGTTCACTTTATGTTGTAAACAACCATTAGATAAATAACATTCTCATTTTACAGCAAGCCGTCACAAATTGTTCTGATTTAGCATGATTTTCAGTATAAAATCCTCATCTTGGAACACCTTTTCCTCAGGTGTCAGGCACAGGAGTCCTGGAGAGACAGGAATGCAAACAAGTGTCGCCTCACACAAGGATTTTTTGATCCTTTTATTCTTTCTCCCCAAGTCAAGACAAAAATCATCTTGCAGGCAGAGTAAAAGACCAAGGGGATGAAGAGGTTCTTGTGGAGGAGGTCACAGCGCCATGTGCTCTCACTGCATGTCCTGGCTGCTGTCTGGCACTGCAGAGGCAGGTGGCAAAACATCTGTGGAGGCAATGAACGTCTGCTTCATGCACATTACATATGGCCAAAATTGCACAATCATCTCTTCCAGCATTGCACACCAAGCCCCCAAATGCCAAACCAGCAGTTAATCCTTGGTAAGAGCATAGGAGCTGCTGCCTGTGCCTGGAGACACACAGGGGAAGGGGGAGAAGAAGCAGCACCATCCCCACTCAGTTTTCTGAGTGGTCTCTGTCCAGGGTATGGAGTCCCCCTTCCCCTGCTCAGGGTTTGTGGAGTTTTTCCCCAATTACACAAAAGCAGCATTTTATTTTTAATTCTATTTCCTCTGCAAATATTCCTCTATACCGTCTGTACTCCTCAGCACTGGGGCATGGCACTCCCGCACACAGAAAACGTGAAACAATAAGCAAGAGATAAATTTTATTCACCTTTTGATACAGATCTCTCTTGCTGACTAATACTTCCTTATAGAGGTATGGTGCACACTTCAGACATCACCACATCGGCACTGAAATCAGTGAAGTTAATGCAAAATTCAGAGAGGACAGAGCAGTAAGTCAAATTGAGAAGAGGTAATTAAAAACCTTAAAGCAGCACTTCAGGGAGCTAATGCCTGCAGTACAGATGCTAACAGGCAAGTTTGGGCAACAGAGGCACCTCTGGCTGCATGATCTTGAAGGCCTTGCTGAACTTTTTGATGTAAATCGCACGGTGAAAGCAGCAGATGATATGTTGATATTAGAGGTGAGTTCACAAGACCTGGGCCTTAACATTCAGGCAATGTCCTCAACCTTCACTTCCAGGGAGTTGCCCTTTGCCCACAGCACTGCTGCCCTTCTTGAGTGGTGAAATCAGAAACTTTTTTTTTATTACTTCCTCCCTGCTGTGAATTGTACATCTGTAAAGCATCATCGAGGTAACGCACAGTCTGTCACTGCTCAAGGTGGCAAAACAGGGAGATTTTGTTACCCTTCAGCTGCAGCGATCACACCAGTGAGTTGTTACTTGCCCTGTGTCTCTTCCTCTGTATAAAACACTGTGTAAAAAAAAAAAAAAAAAAAAGACCTTTATTCCTGCACGTTCTCACTGGTGCCCGCACAGGCTGCTTGGAGCACACCAAACCTGCACCCGCACATGTGCCGCACACAGACACACGCGGCAGTGCAGCGCCCCCATTTCGGCCAGCGCTGTGCCCCTCTCGGCGGGTCTGAG
>NW_008679859.1:0-268 GCF_000695815.1 Acanthisitta chloris | reverse complement strand
CGCTACTTCTCTCGACACTTTTCCTTCCTTCCCGCGACGAGCGCCGCCAAACCCCAAAAAAACCCGTTCTCCCTCCCAAAAAAGCTGTGTGCTCCAGGTGAGGCTCGAACTCACAACCTCGGCATTGCTCGGCTTTAGTACTGCTGTATAAGTACCGCGCGCTAACCGATTGCGCCACTGGAGCCCTGACACCAACTCGTCCCGAACGGTTTATCAAGGGCTCGCGCGGCCCCGGCGGGGGAAGGGCAGTGCCCGCGCCGCGCACCCC
>NW_008679858.1:0-1550 GCF_000695815.1 Acanthisitta chloris | reverse complement strand
ATCCTCCCAAGGATTCCCCCAACGGATTTAATTTAAATTTAAAAGCTTCAAATGTATCTTTTCTTTGGCAAATATGAATTGTGCTCCACGACTGCCTTCAGGTACTGTGCAAGGAGGAAACAGATTCCACACCAAAATTTTCATTTCCCCAATACCATCAGAACCAATGAGCCCTGGGGCAGGACAAACAAGCCCTGACAATGTGGTACAAGATCTTCCCAAGAACAGCAGCTGGTTTTTAGGGGGGAAGGGTCCTGAAAGATTTCTTGACAAGAGGTGAACGAAGGAATCGAGGAATATTCCTCGCCAAGTCCAGTCTGGCACTGTGGGTGTTGCTGAGGGGAGACTTGAGGCTGGTGTGGAAAATCTGCTGTGGGATTTATGTCTGTGATATCACTTCATCCCCAAAATCATCCTTAGACTGGCCTTGATTTGTGAAATATCCCTTTCCCTTCCGAACCAATTTTTAATTCTTCTTGCACATACAGAACAAACACCAACCCCTACACAAAAAAGATGCCAAGATGACACGGAGCAACTTGATCCACACAGAGATACTCATCCTGAAATATTCCCTAATCCCTTTCCAAGGAGCCAAAAGTCAAAGTGTGGCTCCCAAATCCTCCCTCTGCCCAGAACAGCTGATCCACCCGCAGATTAATTTCCATTCCATTCCATTCCATTCCATTCCTTTCCATTCCATTCCATCCCCTTCCATTCCATCCCCTCTGGCCTTGCATTTCCCCATTATTACACACTCCACTCCCAAAACTCATCAGCAAACCACAAAAACACATCACCAAAACACACCCAAACTGCCCACCACAAAAGTCACGATGACTAAACTGTCGGTTTTTTGGGTTTTTTTGGTTTTTTTGGTGGGGGCACAGACCTCCAAAGGCTGAAGTGTTTCTTCTCCTCCCTGAACAGCGAAGGTGCTGTAGCAAAGTCCTCCTCCCCCTCTTTTTCTATGTTTTTAGGAGTATTTTCTTGTGCTGTCAAAGTCTCAAAAATTCTTCTCCACCTGGGGAGCTTCAGCATTCCCCATCATCTCTTCATTCCACAAAATTCCACCCCCACAGCATCCCAAAGTATTTTCACCTCTACCCACTTAAACACAACTTGAAGTTAAAGAAGAGTTATTACAAGCTCAAATAAGTCTCTCTCGGGGGAAAACTCTCTGTTGCCCATGTTTCCCACACCTCACCTCTCTCCTCCGTTGGGATTTAGTGCCTGTTCCTCTTTCCTTTCAGCAGCTCAGCCAAAAAAAAAGTTTTGTGCCACAAATCCTTAAGAGTTTTCTTGCCTTAGCGTGTTCTCTGCCCAATGGTTTATTCTCGACATTAAGTGGGCACCAATTGGTTAACCTAAGGCACAACCATCTGTTCCATGTCTTCTGCCCCAGTAACATCCCAGTAACTTCCCAACTCGGCACTGGTAAACCAGCGCAGGCGCTTTCTGTTAAAAGTTCTCCTCTCCAGGCAACTCCTCCCAAAGCCTTTGGGCAACAAATCCTAACACATCCCTGAGCAGCCCAGACAGGCTGGAGC
>NW_008679857.1:0-1702 GCF_000695815.1 Acanthisitta chloris | reverse complement strand
CCGCCCTCATCTCCCAGCTCTTCTTCATGAGGCTCGTGGGGAAGACGCCCATCGAGACACTAATCAGGGACATGCTGCTGTCTGGGAGCACCTTCAACTGGCCCTACGGCACGGGGCAGTAGGGACAGAGCTCTGGGGGGCAACCACCTGGGCAGTGCCAGCGGGTTCTGTGCCAACCTCCCACCCCGAACTGTGCTGGGCCAATGCCTTGGGGCTCTGCTGGTTGCCACAGGAATTGGGGGCTGCTCTTCCCACTGGGGGCATGGGGTTGACCTCCAAAAGCTTTGGGGTCATGAGATTTGCCTCCAAAAGCATTGGGGGCATGGGGTTGGCCCCCAAAAGCTTTGGGGTCATGGGGTTGACCTCCAAAAGCTTTGGGGTCATGGGGTTGACCTCCAAAAGCTTTGGGGTCATGGGGTTGACCTCCAAAAGCTTTGGGGTCATGGGGTTGACCTCCAAAAGCTTTGGGGTCATGGGGTTGACCTCCAAAAGCTTTGGGGTCATGGGGTTGGCCCTCAAGAGCGTTGGGGTCATGGGGTTGTCCCCCCAAAAGCATTGGAGCCATGGGGTTGTCCCCCAAGGGCTTTGGGGTCATGGGGTTGTCCCCCAGGAGTGTTGGGGTCATGGAGTTGTCCCCCAAAAGCTTTGGGGGCGTAGTGTTGGCCTCCTAAAGCTGAAGGTACTCTCCATGGACACAGGACTGTTCTTGTACCCTCTGAAATGAAGCTCCATGGCCTCCCTGGTCCCCACAAGAGACCTTGGAGAAGCTTTGGGGATGGTCCCTCACCTCTGCTCCACCCTAAGGACCCTGGAGCATCCTGAGGAGCTGCAGAGCATCTCCAGGAACCTCAGAGCATCTCCAGAACCTCAGAGCATCTCCAGAGGCCTCAGAGCAGCCTTGGGGTTGGTCCCTCACCCTCCTGCTCCACCCTGGGGACCCCAGAGCATCTCCAGGAACCTCAGAGCAGCCTTGGGGTTGGTCCCTCACCCTCCTGCTCCACCCTGGGGTTGGTCCTTCCTTCTGTCCCTGTGTGGTTGCCAGGAGGGATCCCAGAGAGGTGAACCCCATCTCTTGTGCCCCTCCACATCTGGATTACAGATGTTAGGAGATAGGACCAGCCAGGCTGGATTGGGGGGGGTCCCTAGCTCAGTTCTCCCCCCACCTCAGTCCTGGGAACCATGAAAAAGGGTTTTTTTGTAGCCCCCTTGTGCCCACCCAGGCCAGATCCAGCCTCAAAGTCTTGGAGCAGCCCTTTTTTGGGGGGGATTTGGTCTAGCCATGCCTCATCCCAAATCTCCCAGCACTTTCCACTGAAGCATCTCCACGGTGGGGGCACAAGGAGGGGCACCGGAGAGGTTGGGGGTCCAGGGGAGGAGCAGGATGGTCCTTTTTTGGGTGCTGCAAACACCCACCCTTCCCCTGGTGCTTTGCCACCCACCCAGGGGCAAGACCCACCTGGGAGGGATCAGGGATGTCCTGGGTGGTCCCAAGGGCTGGAGTAGGGACACAGAGAAGAGGATGCAGAGCCACCTGGGAGGGCTCAGGGATGTTCCCCATGGCCCTTTGGGGTCCCCAGGGCTGGAGTAGGGACACAGAGAAGAGGGAGCAGAGTTATCCCCCTCTCCCCCTGTGCCAGACAGCAGCAGGATTAGCCAAGGATTTGGCATTTAGGTTGATTCACTGCAAATATAATCCTTGTTC
>NW_008679856.1:15685-19696 GCF_000695815.1 Acanthisitta chloris | reverse complement strand
GTACAATCCAAAATATGAACTTGTTTTCTTGACTCCACACACTGATTTTAATTCAGCAGGTTTTGCAAAGAGCCACCTCCTTTGGTTGTGAACTTCTTCACTGTAGTGTAATATTGCACAACTTAGGGAACCTTCCTGGAGCAGACTGTTGAAAATCATGGATATTACTCTTCCTAAAACAGATAGCTAAAGGACAGAATTACAACACAATTGTAGATGTTACAGAGGCTACCTCAGTTAATAAAGAGAACATGGCACCCTCTTCAACAAGAGTTTAACTCACATTTCTACCCTGACTCCTAAAGCAAAATAACTGGATTAGCTCTCCTCATTGTACATAAGCTGCAATCTACATAAGTGACATAAAAAAGTAATTTATGCTGTTTTATTCACCTTCCAAGGATTACAGGAACGGGGACATGATCTCTTCCTCCCAATGTCAGCCCAATGAAAGCAAGTGGCTGTTGCTTTTGTGGTGATGAATTCCTATCAACATGGGGAAAAAAAAAATCTTGCTGGTGTGGTGATGAATTCCTATCAACATGGGAAAAAAATCTTGCTGATTGCATTTACTTTCCTTTTGAACTGCTGCATCACTTCTATCAGCTTAAAGTGTTCTCATGCCATAATTTTTTGAGGGTAAAAAAATCTTAAATTAAAAAAGAAAAAAATCAGGACAACTGACTTCTTGTCAGAACTGAATACACGATGACCTGTAGAACACTGGCACATTGGTTTTCTCCATTCCTTGTCACATTATTTCTCAAACAGAAATTGTTTTCTGATGCTGGTGACTGAGGCACAATTTCCCCCACTATGCCTTGATTAACTTCTATGAGTTCATTCATGAAACATGTTAACATTCAGTGAGTTAAGCTCCAGCAGAAATACGGCTCCACAGAGTGAAATTCTCAGTTGTACAAATTTTCTGAAGAGGTTGAATTCTCTACTCAGTTTGAATAGGATCTTACTCCAAGATTAGCTAGTTAGGTTTGTACCATAGATCAAGGAGTTAAGAATGGCATATTCATCATTGGTAACTTCAAGTAACACAGCTTGTTCCACACAAGAGCCCCACTCTAAAGGCTCTTTTATTTCACTAGAGCCACTTATTTTTCATTTCACCTAATTCAGTTGCACCTAAGGCTTCTATTCAGGTGAAATTCCCATTGAAGCCAAGAGGATTTCTGCCTCAAAAAATTTAAGTACCTCTCTGTGCCTGCTCTGCATACCTTGAGTTTTATTTCTAGGTTATCATCAACTTTAAATATTCATGGTTGACTCTCTAGTCCAGAGCTAGCTATTAATAAGAAAAGTAAGGTGGCAAAGAGCTTATTAAACTCAGTAATGTGCCCTAGGTACTGCCTGTAGCTGGACAGCCTGTGGTAGTTTTTATTTGATATTTAGCTAGTCTACTACCTAATTCTGGTGCTTCACTGATGTAGGCATCTGGCTGGAAAAAAGGAAAATAAGAGAGGGTCACAGTGTCCTGACAAACTAGGTTATAAATTAGCATTACTGCACTGCAGTCAAAAGCAGACTTGGGATTGTTTCTTTAATCCTAGTAAAAGGAGACATGATTTGTAGTTAATTCATCATCAACTTGGTATTTTATAGCAACTGTCTTTTCTGTGCAGCTCACATCACAAGAAAGGCTTCATATATGGAAACATCTTGGTTGCAAAATGGAAATTTCATTAATATATGAATTATCTGCTCAAATAAAAATATTTGTTTAGAATTTTGAATGTTTTGCAGTTCTCTATTTTCTTTAATAGATTCAATGGTGACTCTGCCACTTCAAACAAATCTAACTCCCATTTCCTGGGTCCTCAAAAGCCAAGAAGAACCTGAAGCAGATACAGCTGCACAAAAAGTGTGGGAGATATTCTCGGTGACAAACTGGATGAACACTAAGTTAGGGGCTGAACACTTTATGAAAGGGCCAAAGCAACACAGAGTCCAGTGGGGAACCAATTCCAATGCCTCAAAATGCACAAAATTCAGCTATGTATGCTGTGGGCTGGAGGAAGTCCAGCAGGAACATGGGGCTTTTATATTTAGAGCTTCAGAGTTTGCTACTGCTTAGTTTACCTGTCTCTTTCTAAGCATGATGTTCCTCCTGTAGTTCTTAATTAGAACTTATGGATGAATAAACATCCAACACTGTGTAGCAGCAGCCAAAACAAACAAAGGAAACAGGAACAGACAAACCTCTCTTTCCCCCAGTGATTTCCAGGTGCTAAGCACAGGGCAAAGAGAGGCCCTAACATTTTTCTGCCTGTTTAGCTAGA
Organism: Acanthisitta chloris; assembly: GCF_000695815.1. Taxonomy (NCBI): domain Eukaryota; kingdom Metazoa; phylum Chordata; class Aves; order Passeriformes; family Acanthisittidae; genus Acanthisitta; species Acanthisitta chloris. Next base: position 17,402 of record NW_008679856.1, on the reverse strand, counting down.
ACAGCCTATATTCCTCCCAGCATGCTCTCTCAGCTAGGAGAGACAGGCATCTCCTTCCTGCCTGGGAATGCTGCCTTCACCCTCTGCACTGTCCTCTGCATCTTCCAGGTGCATAATGGAAACAAATCAGGAGCTCCTGTCAGTTTTCTTAGTTGCACACAGCCTGGGGAAATGCATCACAGCCATTTGACCAGCAGCTCCTCACCACACAAACACAAGTTTTCCTTCACAAAGCTATGCAGCCAGACCAGTCCCAGGGAAAAAAACAAGGACTCTCACTTTACCCTCCTTTTCCCTCTGTGATGGAAGTTACTCCAAGCCTTGCTGAGTGGCTCCACTGGCTGCCCACAGTTAGTGACACAGGAATGGGCACACTTGGGGGCTCACAGAACATGTTCAGGGAAGGACACTTGAAAAGATGCTCCAAATTGGTACAGCTCAAGTGCTCTCACCACAGGCTGCATGGCTATGTGGCCCTGCTCAAGTAGAGAGGTTGGACCACATGACCCATTGTGGTTCCTTCCAACTGTGATTCTATCTCTGCTCTGGTGCCTGGAGCAACTCCTTCCCCTCCTTCTTCACTAACCTGGGTGACTGCAAAGCTGTTCCTCTCACGTGTTCTCACTTCTCTCTCCAGATGCAATTGCTGTTGTATAGTAATTTTTTCTGCTTCTTAAATATGTTAAACCAGAGGTGCTACCACTGTCACTGGTAGGCTCAGCCTTGGTCATCACTGTGTCCATCCTGGAGAAAGCTTCTAGCAGCTTCTCACAGAAGCCACCCCTGTAACCCCCTCATTACCAAACCCTTGCCATGCAAACCCAGTACATATGACCACAAGTCATACAAAGAATAAAATATTAGAACAGTAGAACTATTTGTTACTCATCAAGATATCACCTTAGGTAAGATAAAAGATTAATATAGTGGACACTCATAAACAAAAATACTCACAGACCTGACCACAATGAATAAACATAAAGGGAAAAAAAATATTCCACTCAAAAAAAAATAAACCAAAACACCAACACCAAACATCATCAACCCAAAAACCAGTGTCTGCTTACTGTTCTTTTCTAGCTTTTCAAACTAAACTTCTACAGTATATGAGGCAGAGTAGGCACTACAAAAATGAGTCATCTCCTCATGCTAAGGTCAGCTGAGGGATGAACAGTGTTTTTGGTCTGGGAGATTGACACTGTGAGATAGAATGACTTTTTTCTTCCGCTGAGAGTTACTTGTTGATTTACAGACAGATGTCCCCTTGATCCTCAGAGACAGCCTTACTCAGATATTTCTAGTAGCTATTCTTTGATCTATTCCCTGATATCTTTACAAATGACAGCTTTGTTTTTTCCATCACATTAAGATATCACCCCTTGCCATTTTGCGATGAGCACCGCTGGGGCAAATGCTGCAAACAGCTTGGCAGCAAATGGAGCAGGACAACCTCAGCCACCTGGAACATCTGCCTTCCCTGCGTCTGTCACACCCTCAGGAGTGACATATCAACCACAACCACTGCTTTCTGCAATAAGCTAAGCATCATTCACTTCACCCCTCTTATCTTGCACTATACTGGCGTTGCCTTACCTTGAAATTAGAGGCTTTAGAAAGAATCTCATGCAAAGCCTTGTGCCCACAGCTGGCTTGTTTCCCAAAATAAACCTCACTTCTTATTTTACAGAAGATCTTAGAGAAAGGTAGGGAGTTTTGA
>NW_008679856.1:0-15657 GCF_000695815.1 Acanthisitta chloris | reverse complement strand
CTGCTTTGCTTTGGCTTTTATTTGCTCATTTTTTAAACCAGGTTCCTCAACTGAAATGCCTTTGATAGATACATACCTAAAGATTGATCCAGCTTAGGAATCAAAGGCACACATAGAAATACAATTATCACATTTTTTTTCTATCTCTAGGGTCCAAAGGAATACAGATTGTAGGGAGTTTTACCCAAAGGACTGCAGAAGAAATTACATTCCAGAAGAAGCAATTTAAGACACGAGTACACAAAGATGTATGCAGCTTCTTAGACAACAACTCCAGATACTGCCAACCATTATGAAACAAATCAGCTAAAGACCTCCTAATTTCCATGATGTACACATCACACATCCAAGATATTTGCACATCAACATTTTATTACACACCTGTGAAATCTGTCACTGCTCTGAAGAATCCACATGTAACTACTGCAACACTGCAAGGCTTGATTTACTTATTCACTGGCAACGTAGTGATTTGGATTCAAAGCACATTTCTCAGCCATGGTACACACTGAAAAATGACCTGACACCCCAATATGAGACAATTCTTCGCAGGCACAGACTGAAACAACACGAAAAAATAATCCCAGTAATTATCACACCCTGATGCTCTGCTGCCATGTCTTAGTCTTGCTTCTGACTGGTTTAATCAGCAGGTAATTGTTTGACATCTATCATTCTGTGAGAAAACTGCTTTCTGGTGCTTTACAAAGACTATAAATACACATGTATTGCTACCACAAAAATATCCACCTCCCTGAGTTCCAGCCTACACAACGTCCTTCTAATCTACCAGAAACATATTCCCTGCTCGTTGTGTATGAGTTCAGACAGCAGTTGTCATGAGCCAGAGGAGAAAAAAATGTAGTGCAATTGTGTGCAGAATCCCTTTTGGAGGCAATGCCCCACCATAGCCAAAAGTCCTTCTGCAGTCTTTGGAAAAGTACTGTGCTTTCTTTTCCATGCCCTTAGTTGGAAACCCTTCTGCTGTTTCCTGCTCAGCACCCAAAATTATGACTTGTGCAGACAGAAACTCTAACTCCCATGGCTGAATCTTCTGCCACCACTGGTCACCATCCCAGAGCTGCACAGATGTTGAAATGCAAGGGCTCCAGCACATGCAGGTGCTCAAGGAATGCAAGCAACCTCTAGGCACTCAATCATTTGATTACTCCTACCTTGGATATCACAGATTGTCCTGCCTATCTCATCCTCACCACTTCATCAGTGGCAGTAGTGACTAACACTCCACAAACACACAGTAACTGCAAACCTGTGCACAAAACTCTGTTCTGTGGCTTGACCACAAGAGAAAAGCAGCTCAATGAATGATCAGGGGTTTCTGTTGTAAAAGTTGCAAAAATATGAGATGGATGGAAAATTAGAGCATTTGAGTTCATGCTGCCTGAAATCCTCAGAGTACTGTATCTGCATTCCTCTCTGCACACCAAAACGTGTCTCAGAAGCCTTTAAAAGTGATCTCTGCCAAGGATGCACCTGGGCTCAAGCCAGCAGTGTTGCATACAGTTAAGGATGCATCTCTCCCACTCAGCTGTCAGGTACATACATGCTGGAATCACACAGTAAAAAGTAACATCAAAACTTTCCAACACAACTATCACAACTGTGTTAAGAATCATCAAGAATGGTAATGATCACAGATTTCAGCCCTGGCCAGCAAAACACAAAATAAATAAACAAAGATTTGATTAGAAGATAGAATCAGGTCCTAACTAGAAACTGATAAAAATATAGTTTGAAGCATCAAGCACATACTTAAGAAACAGTATTGTAAAGATTGGATGGAGAGAGGAACTACTTGACAGTGTCTCTGAACAACAGTTTGCAGTTCACCTTCAAAAAGAAAAGACAGGCCCACAACTGTTAGGATGATTCCTCGTGTCAGGCAAAGCAACTGGCAAGAGGTAATTCTTCTTAGCAGCATGTTGAATTATGCATTTGTACATAAGCCTTAAATGTGTATTTTAATTTCACCTAAGTAAATTACCAACATAAATCCTACCCTTCTCAAATATCTCTGAATTTTTAATTAACCTAATATCACCATTTCAACCAGGCAGTCAGAAATGATGAGGAACATATGATTCATATTCAAAAGGAAATGCACCTGCTTTTCAGCAACATTTCTAATTACTGGTTCATTTTACCGTTCGAAGCCAATTTGGGTCATCCTGTTTTTAGCCGATGCTGAGTCCTTTCAGCTCACAAATAATGTATAAGGAATTGCTGTGTTGTCATTCTGAAGGACATTTTCAAATGCACCATGGCGAATTGACTACATGACCAAAACACATCAGTTTACTTCTGATATGCATCACTTCACCCTGAGCTTCCACCAGCCAAGATTCAGCCAAGAACATTTAAGCTTTGATTTGAAGTGATGCTCCACCATTTCATCCTCTTTGGTCTGTGTCATGGTGAGTGAGGGAGTCCTACTGTATGTTAAATATAACAAAGTGCTTATCTTTAATGTTACAGACAACAGGAAAACAAACATGGGTTTTGAATACTTTAAATGTCCTCTCCAAGCAGTGCAGAAAGCTGCAGTGAGCCTATGAGGAAAACCTTTACTGATCTGTCTCCTTTTCCTTTTAGGAGTAATCAGGGAAGTAGAGGGAATCCTGCTTCAAAGGTGGTTCATCACCCTTCTACTCTGAACATTTAGTTTGCCCAGGATATGCATTTTCAGAAGGCTGAAGCTGTTCTCACATAGACCTGAAATGCACTTAGCCACTGAAATATGTATATGGCATAAGGTGTATCTGCTGAAGTTTTCAAACCCTCTAACACAACTAAAAAGTGACAAGTTCTCATACACAAAGCCCTATTCATTCTCAAACTGGCCTGCACATCAGGTTTCTCAAAGTTACCATCATTATCTTGATTTGTAGGATACTGGTAAATCCTATATATCTTCAAAGAAAAAAAATAAACTGACTTCTGGTTCAAGCTGTATAGATTTTATTCACAGAAGCTATCTCCTTCTGACACCTACCTGTAAATTGCTTGATAATAATGAGTACCATGCCTGCCATGCTTCCTTTACTTGGTGTGCTAACTCATATTTTAGATCAAAACAATATAAAACACATGAAAAACATAGGAGTCAAAAATGGTTATGTCCTCCATTTATCAATTTTAAACCATCACTTCAACAGTGTAAAGACTCTGTGCTCTAGTTATGAAAGTCCCTTTACAGCTATAAGAAAAAAGAATGTTCGAAGATTCTTGGGTGAACGAAAAAGGCAGAGAAGCCAAAAGTTGACCTGAAGTTCTGGGTAGGCAGAGCATCTTTGGGAAAAACAGGCACTGGTTTTGTGGTACCATATTTTCACAAACCTGGAACACATCTCTACTATTCTGCATCCCTCTGAATGTACAGATCACTCTGAACAGCAAATGTTTTAGAAAGAAAGGAGCAAATTATACACAGGAGAGTAGAATAAGCAGGAAGGATTTAGCAGTTGGGGAGCTATGGTAGATGGAGCTCTGATGTAGGAACATCCTGAATTACTTCCTCATGATGCTACCAGTACTGACTACTGAATGACAGGAGACTTTCGAGTTTTTTCTATATAAAACAAATAACCCAAAGGCTAAAGGAAAAAAAAAATAAAAATGAAGTACCGCAATTTATTCTAGATGATATGAAAATATTAATGTCCTAGTTCATTCTTAAATAACCATAAACAATGCTGACAGCTAGAAAGGATGGGCTTTTAGTATGCAGTGATTTGACTACGTCCATAAAAAGATTTAGCAGTTTTCAGAAACTACTCAGAGCAGATTTGTTGACAACTAGACTTGAATAAACACACAAATTACTGCACAATCTCTGAGTTACAAGTGGTTACAGTGATTTAACAGTTATTTCTTGGTTTTCTTTTCTTTCCTTCCTAAAAAAAAATTCATAAATTATAATCTCATCCATGCTACATTATGCAACCTGCATTAACAATCCACTTCATATCCAACAGTAAATGCAAGTGCAGTTTATTAACAAACATGAAGTGAGAAAAACACCCATTATTGAGTTAGTTGTGACATATAACCTCAGTAAATACCAACTGAAATAAAATCTCAAATCTGCTATATAAAGAATCTAATAAGAGTCATATATGAAATTGGCTAAGATCTGTTCCTTCTCATTTAAGGTAGAACCAGATCATTAAGAAACAAACAGAAAGGTGGAACTAGGATGGTGTCAGAAGTAAATCTTGAAAAACAAAAATCTGTGAAAAGGCAGAATCTAATCATGACTAGTAATCTTTGAATGGGCAGTTATTCTATTAAAACTGGTGGCCTCAGTGGTTTAAAAACAAATCAAAGCTTAATCATTCAGTGACCTGATGTGAAAAAGAAGCATCCACATTCTGGTCTAATCTGCACAACAGGTTCCGAAAAAAGCAGAAGATAACCTTAAGTTTGTACCACAGAAAACAGGTGGGATAATTATTTTTCATTTGACATCCCTTCTAATTAACTAAAGGTGTCCCCTGGAAGCAAAAGCTGGTCCATCCCTGCTAAAATTAAACATGGAAAGTTTTAGACAAAACTAATTTTTAGTTTGGAAAAGGCAGAAATGGAATAGTCATATCTTCAATGGAGAGAAAATATCAAGCAGAATGAATGAATGGAAAGTAATTACCTCTTCAGCATATCATATTTCTCATTACCAAAGAAGTTGTGTTCCACTAAAGCTTTACCTTTCTCACAATGACTTCCTGTGAATCCAGAAGGGCAGACACACTTGTTAGGGGCTACACAAGTTCCACCATATCTGCATCCTTCTTCACAGAATGCTGCAAAATAAACAGAATATGTGGGTATTAATTATTTTCAAAAATTATTATTATTATTATATATTTGCAGGATAATAAGACAAACAATTAAATTCTAAGCAATTAACAGAATTCAACCTATTAAAATTCAGTCCACCTGCAAACACAAAGAGAAGTAACTCACTCAAATGACAAGAGGAAAAAAAAAAAATCTCAGATTACACCGTAGGCAAACCACCTCACCAGTAAAAGATTAGTAACCATCTGGAAGAAGAAGAGAGGGAAAATATACACTGGAGGATTTTAATGGGACTGATCTTCTTTCAATTATACCAAATATGAGTATTACAATTACAATGCTCTGGTAATCCACAGAAAACAGGCTGGTCAGATAATTACATGTCTGCAAACATGTAATTATTTGCACTTTTTTTTTATTTTTAAGTGTAAAGTACATTTTGTGGAATCACAAAATTAAACAGGGTGAGGGTCATGGCTGACAGCAGAACAGGACTCAATCCAAAGATAATGCCACTCCTGAGCTGTGATTCTGGACAGAGCAATACCCAAATACTTGTATTTGCTTCCAAGAAGTGCAAATTCAATGTATCAAATACACAGAATTGTATTTGACTAGTAAGTAGGTTTTTTAATAACTGATGGATCTCATCTTTTCTCGTGAGCACTGAGTGACAATCCTCTTGCTTAGAGCTGGTTTAGCAGAAACTCAGTGACTATGCAAGAAGTTTCATGTTATTCATTTCTTTTTGTTGTGTGTGTCCAAGTAGTGGAACTGAGGAAAGGAAAAACATCAGAACACTATCTAGTTTGTACTGGTAACTTGAGTAAGACCTTTGCCACAACTAAGAGCAGGCTCTACCCTTAACACACTTCCCCCCTTCTAGATATTTATTGAAGTTCACAAGTTACTCACTGCACTTATGAGGGAAGTCACAATTAATATTTAAACAGCATCTCTCTGCATCGAAGCTAATAACAGATCTGCAAAGTGTTTCCTGCAAGCTAAAATCACAGATGGAGTGTTGGCAAAGAGATGTTACAAATGCTATGAAAAGGCTTAAAGTGCTAGATAACAGAAGAAACATTTAAGATTTATTTTCCAATGCACTAAAATGAAAAAAAAAAAGTTAATAAAGTACTAGACATTAAAAAGAATCTTTTGCAATTGTTAACCTCTTAGAGGCAAAAAGCACATCACCATATCTCTTGACTGAACGGATAGACAAATATGCCTTATTGTAAATATTTAATTCAGAGCATGCCATACTGTTTATGGAGGATAGCATGGGGAGAAGAATGCTAAAGTGGTTTAGAGAAGACAGTAGTAGAACATCATAAGCACCCCTGTGACTGGAGCAAGGCAGTGGAGTGGTTCTTGCCCAGTAACACTTCCAGCTCATCAACGCACACACTCCATATGGGAATCTTCTAAAATATCTCTGTTTTGAAACCAGCCAATTTCTACTCCATGGGAAGAAGAGAAATATGGTTTAAGAGTAGTATTTTGTGATCTTTTGCATGTAAATATTTGTAGAAAAGTGTAACTGTGCAGAAAGCTGAAAGTACTAGTATGAAACAGAGCTCAAAAATATAAAGCCCATGATGAGACTCCAAAGATTCCTTCTAGAGCTCTTGGAAGATTGTTTGCTCATCTCTAGTCCCAGCGTTGTCAGAGAAGGTGCAAGCTAAATCTACATCTATGTTTTTTTCTGGTTGGAGATTGAGAGCAAGCAAGATTTTTGTGAAGACTTTTTGTGAAAGACTCCAAAAGAACTAGAATTTTTGGCAGAGCAGACATAAAGGGAAACAAAAAAACCCCAAAATATTGGCAAAAAAGTGATTAGTTCATCATCAATATATACAACATTGCACTGGGAATGAACTACATGGGGTTCTTAAAGGAATTCACAAAGGGCGTAAAAAATATGATATTTACTGTCTATAAAAATCATGCATGTCCACTCATGGTTATTAGTGCTGGTAGGGATGGGTAGCTAAGAGGGCTTCAGTTAGAGCTCTCATTGCACTTTCTTTACCACCATAATGGATACTACCAAGTTACCAATGTGAAATGCCTGCTTCTTACAATAAATCTTATTAGTAGGTCAGCAGAGTGAGGAGGTGGTTTTTTCTGTTCTCTTTTAAGATTTCCAACAGAGAAAGGCTTATGAGACAGGGCTGGTCATGTAAAAAAATTTCCTATTAGGGCAAAAACTGTGTTATGTCAGTGCAGCAGTCAGATTTTGACATCTACAGGCACAGCCAAGTGTGCCATTCACATCTGGGAGAGAAAAACTGGGATGCCTCCCATAGGCCACAGCTTGAGCCTTCTATTTCTTCCTACACACCCATATCCAAACATATATGCATATGCTAGCACTTGTTAAGTATTATGAAATGTCACTATCCTTTACATACCACATTTTAGCAACGTATAGGGGGAAAAAAAAAAAGTTGTAAAATCGCACAAAGATTTGTACAGGGACACCCTGAGGAATTGCTGTGCTAGAGGTTGCTGCAAGAAGGGACTCTGTACTTCCCAGGAGTCATCCAGACACCAGTTTGTTAGACAGGTGTTGGAATCTAAAGCTGAGAAAGAAGCTGAGCAATGGCTGCAGAAGGAAAGAATTCAACTTTTCAATTTTTGTAGATGCTGAAAACTCCTCTGCAACACAGACGAAGTGTGCTTGCCTCTGTTGCTCAGGCTTTGGTGGATTTAGGGGATGTGGTTCATTCTTATATTTTTATGCAAGAAAAGAAAACCCCAAGCAAGAGTTCCAGCATTATCCTGCTGTTCCCCAGATGGTTCTTCTACAAACCCTCTCATTACTGCATCGTAGGCTCGCAGGAAATAGGGACATCAAACCCACAAATCTCAGAACACAGTTACAAAATCAAAATGTTTGTCTAAAGGCTACTTTCCTTAACTGCTAGAAAAAGAGCTCAAAGCACTGATAGCACTAAACATCTACATCTCAAGAATAATGCTCTCCATACCTCTAATAGTAGGAACTCAGTTTCAATTGCTAGCAATTTTACCAAACTTGACTTACTTGAACTCTTTTCTTCAATAATAGTTCTGCCTCTGGCTGAAGCATTTTAGAACATTTTATCAAAATTCATTCATTTCCAACAATGAGATTTTCCCTTTACATCAGTAGCATAAAAAATTAATTAACAAAAATCTGTACATCCCCTCCATACCTATGCCTTATGGACACGAGAACCCAACAGGGAGCAGCTCAGTGACAGAACAGGAAATCAACTGGAGTGGCTATGCTGTCTTGGCACTACCTGCTTTGGTGCTTATGCTTTGTTAGATGTCTTATGGGCTTTGGGATAAAGATTTTCACTGTTGTTTAGACCCTTCAAAATCAAAAATCTATTCAGGGAGGGATGGGGATCCACTAATATCACAGAACTAGCAGTTATAACCCTTGATTGCAGACTCACTCCTACCCAAAGTTAACACATGAAAGATAAATCATGGCTGGACAAAAATTGCTAACGTGTTCCTGTAAGTAGATCCTGTCCCTGAAATTATTTACAGGCTGGCAACCTTGGTAAAAAGGAGAGTGGTTACTGAATTTAGCATAAAGGTTTTATCAGGAAAATGAAGATGCCATTAGGGTAAAGTCTACACAGGTAAACTTCCATTGTTAAGAGACTTATTCAGTATTATGTATGTAAAAAGAACCTATTGATTTCAGGAGGTTTTTGCCAAACTGAACAAGATCTCTGTAATGCCAACAGATTTCTTCCAACAAAATAAGTCTTCCTCATATAAAGACCTTTCCTAAATCGACATAATTTCTCTGCAGGGGCAGAATTTTATTTTTGATGCACATCCTCCTTGATGACGAATCTGTTGGGAACAGAAACAGCCAAAATTATAAGTCTGCAGAGTATGTCATTTTTGTGATGATGTTGGAGGGATGGGGGAGTCTCACTGTGGAGCTCTGCAGAGAGAATCATGAAAATACCTCTTTCCTGCACAGCCACAAGCTGCATTATTCTAGTTTTTGCATGGCACCACAGTACTCTACCTCCCTGTGCTACTATAGGGAAGCAGATACTGCAGCATGGAACCCTCAAGTTGAGCAAATTCCTCTCACTTCCAATGGTAACACTGTAGTTATTATAAAGTATTTCTACTTGAGTATATAAAAATACTTTTATTAAAACTAACTAAATAAAATAAAGTCATATCCTACAAATTTAAAGGCATGTTACTTGACTATGAAGAGATGCAAAAGTCACCTTCCCAAATAAATCAGATATATATTAAGTAGTATTTCTTGATATACTAAGTGCCTGTGAAGTTAAAGAAAATGAACACTCAGGGAAGGCAAGGAAGGGGTCAGGCACAGATTGCCTGGGTAAACAAAAATATGCAGCTTTGGAAGAGAGATGGGTAGTGTAACTATACAAGCAATTTGATAATCAATTGATGCAAAGACAATTTCATTAGCTGATTGAATTTACTCAGACAAGTACACACAAGGGCACAGTTGATAACAATCCAACTATGTAAGCCAAAAATCCAGAATAATCGGACGATACCAGTTGCTGAGGTGGGTTTAGAGGACAGCTGAGAAAGTGAGGAGAAAGCACACAAGTGAAATAAGGGAGCAGCAGAGGTTCTGCTCTTTTTCTCTGTGCTCAAGTGTGACGCTATCATCTATAAAAGTACAAAACTCTTCTTGGTTCAGTGAACTACATCCACTGGATACAGGGTGCTACTTATTTCACACAGTCTGCCAAATGCCACTGGAGTCCTTTTACAGCTGGCTGGAGTCAGAGAAGGACAAATCTGGCAGGAATGAACTTTGGGCATAAAAACTGTCCTGGAAAATTTTCATCCCACATGTTGGAGCAAGAAGAGGAGTGCGGGTCAGTCTGGCAATCAGGATGCACACACGTCTGAGACTGGAAGACAAACCCTTAACTGGGCAGTTCATCACCTTTGTGAGTAGCTTCCAACTTAAGCTACACTTCCAATTTCATGTGTGGTATGTATGAGGCCAGAAGAGCCTATAAATCTCAGGTCTTCTATCAGCTGATTGTAAAGTTATTATTCTTGAATTAATTTTTTTGCTATTTCACATATAAGAGGTACTTTACAAATGTAATTAGCATAATTGCTGCCTAGTGTAGTCAAAATTCCAACTCCTGGCAGCACAAAATTACACTTAGCACTAAGTCTGAGCAATGATCAATGAACTTGGAATTCAGATTTGGAGATGGGAGTTTTTTAACAGCACTCAGAAAAGCATTAAGGAATTCTTTCAGATTTGGCAGACAAGGCACAGTGAGAGTAAAGGAGGAAAAAAGGGCAAAACAGTAAAATCCCTGGCAGCACTATCAAGAATAACAAATACATCAGGAAGAAACTATGTTGAAGAAATGGGATACAGACATACCTACCCTGTGTGTGTGTGAGGTGCTGTGTCTATGTATATATTTGCATGCTATATAGTATTTCTCAAAGCAGTGAACTAGTATCACAGAGTGAGAGTAAAGGAGGAAAAAAGGGCAAAACAGTAAAATCCCTGGCAGCACTATCAAGAATAACAAATACATCAGGAAGAAACTATGTTGAAGAAATGGGATACAGACATACCTACCCTGTGTGTGTGTGAGGTGCTGTGTCTATGTATATATTTGCATGCTATATAGTATTTCTCAAAGCAGTGAACTAGTATCACAGAGTTTGCCACTATTTCAGCTGATATAGTATTTCTCAAAGCAGTGAACTAATATCATACAGTTTGCCACTAGGCTATTTCAGCTGATGCAGCAGTGAATCTCTTCAAGTACCCAGGGGTCTGTCACACAGCACTTGCAAAATTAAGATTTAGGTGAATTTGGAAGGTAGAGCATCTCTCTTGGAAGGCACTGAACTCTGAGCAGTAGGCCCTTTCTTTGTTGCTATATGATGTTAAATTCTCTTGGTGCTTGGTGTTTTGCTTGACTGATATGTAATCAAGCTGTGGCCATTTGTAGGCAAGCAGCAGGCCATTCATCTGGGGCCTTTCAGGGTGGGCTCAAGTGCTGTTCCTGCAGATGCTGGATTTTTTTTTCTTGAAAAATGAAACCTAAACTCCTTAAAATTAGTACAATGAATCACAGTGATAAATACTAATAATTTCCTTTGTACTACCCCAATAATAGAACTTATGAATGTGCAGCTTATCCACCTTGATCAATACATTTTCACCTAAAATCTTTTCTAATGAACAAACAACCTATATTTCATTACATTAATTCACACAGTATATAGAATGGACAGAATCTGTCCATTCTCCTCTGTTGGGAAAAAGACATATACAAACCCCTTATTGATGTCAAGCTTATTTTATGGCTCTGAGGACAGATATGTGACCATTTTCTAAAATGTATTTGAAAAAGATCAATAGAAGCAGTAAGAGACAAAAGGAATATAATAAAATTTGTCCTGTGATATATTACACTTTTGAAAGCATTTCTCACATCCCCAGATGATTCTGTGCTAAATAAATATTCTTGTTGCCATTTTACTGCTCTGCTTCCTCAAGGCTAGACTCTTCAATATTCTTAGTGCACCATTTTAAGCCAACTGCAGCTGTCTAGTAACCTAATAATAAGCATGACAAAATAGGGCAGAATGCTCCTTCCACAAGCCAACTGCACATCATCTTTCAGAATCCAAGTCAACAGTTAAAACTGCAAAACCAAACTGAAATTACTTTGAGAAGTGACAAGACACATGGCATCATTAGAGTTTTCCTTTGCACCACATCAATGTGCTGATTATGCTGCCTATTTGTTTTAACAAATAGGTGTCAAATAATTTGTATGAACAAATTTAAGTGAGTTTCTTTAGGAATCAGTTATGCTTAATCAATCTTAATTTAAGGATGAAGAAGCATGTTCCAGAAGCACAGCAGAAGTATTTTTCCCTCTCATGATCTATTATCACAACTTTAGAAAAACCTTGATTCAAATCTCATTGAACTCATCGAAGAAAAACTGAATTCAATAACAGTAAAGACAGTCTGAGATCTGCTTGACCTTAGTACAGTACATAGACTATTCAGACAACATAGTTTTCTAGCCACATGCATTTTTACAGATCTCTCATCTTAGTGTTTCAGTCCATACAAACACACTCTGCAGGCACCTTCAGCACAAGACTAGCTGGATTATCCCTAATGTAACAGGTAGAGAGACTTTTAATTCACTCTTCTTGCTCTGTCCTGTAGCACTGACAGGCACCTTCACCAATAAAACACAAGCCTATTTACCAGTGAGAAACATTCTGTCTCAATGTGAGAGATTGACTCAATATTGCTAAATGAAAATCTATCCAGCATCCTCTAGGAACTGTGTGCTATGAAAAACACCAGAATGTTGAATAAGGTGTAAAAGATGCCTAAAATGTTAATAAAATATAATGCTATGGCAATTCTCTAGATGAGAAACACTGTTAAAATCATAGAGAAACTTTCAGAAAGCATTTTCAGTCATGGCTGGTAGCAAGCATGTTATGTTCTTGGGTGCAATCATAGCCTCTAAAATCTTACATTCAGCAACTTTTCTTTTTTTAAGGTTGCTGGTACCTTATTGAAAACATAACAATTGAAGTTGAAAGCAAATACTTGTTTTGGTAGCTGCACAAAATAGTGAATCGAGGAATTATTGATAGCATTTAACGACCTGAAGGTGACATTACTGGGAGGGAAAAGATGAAAATGGGATATAAAATGGCAATGGAATTTTAAGGTCTGAATCAAGGACGTGTAATAACAAATAGCTTACAAAGACATTAATAGGCCTTGAGCTGCCTTTTTAAACAAGCACACTAAAATTCAGCTGTTTTCACTCATTGTCTTAATATTAGACTTATGCTGTAAGTATTTGCAAGTAACAACTACAGTGGTATCTCTGCAAACATTTTCTAATCACCTTTTAAATCTCACTCATTCTGTCAAGACACCCAAAATAAAATTCCTTTTTCAAAACCAGATCACATGCTACTGACCAACACCAGAAGGACTGGAATTGTCATTTCCAGAGATCAGAGCTCTCTGCCTACACAACAGGAAGGACTTCAGTAGGTGAAGCTTTCAGAGCTCCCCCACAATACCCATCCAGCCCTCACTGCTTATCAACAAAGATGCCATGTTAGATACAGACACTTCCCCATTAAGGAACAGAATTAAGAGTTAATCTCAATTTATAGAATCTACCTTACCTTGCAGCCTCTAACAGATAAAGGTTTGGATTCACTAAAGACAGTGCCAAAAAGGCAATCAAGAGATGAAAAGCCCTGGATCCCATAAGCAATGCCCCAGGGCATTGTGTCTTTCAGATCAAGTTTATATAAGGGAAAGAAAGAATAACAAAGAAAACAATGGAAGGGCTTTGGAGAGGTGGGGGAAGAGGGATTCAAACAGAGTGCTAAAAACATACCACACTAAATAATGAATTCTCTTAGGTCTGGGTAGCTTTTGCACTCCCCGACACTTCTTCTGACCTTTGCAGTTGATGGATCAAAAAGAGAATGCAAATAACTATTAATTGGAGACAATTCATCTCAGCTCTTAGCTGCACTCTAAATCAGAAAGTTTTGCAGTAGCTAAAATAATAGCACAATAGCACATTATACTCCTTCTAAAAAAATTTTTTTAACTATAGTTTTACCAATTACTTTAATTAGCCAAGTGACAAGACCTGTTCATCTCAATACCTGGATCAACCTAACATAATCACACCAAATTAATTTTATCCAGAAGAAAAGAGAATAAACTTCAATATTTTGGCTTTTCAAAGAGACACCAGATTTTTCAATAGGGTAATAAAAGAAGGACTGAAAAGTGATATTGTTCTGTTGCAGAGATATTTCAGTCTAAAGGCAGAGATTGCTTTTGCTCAAGCTGGTGTGACAGCAGGTGTGATACACATCACCATCAGCTTTATAATCATCATAATATGTTGCTCTTAAATAAATCCTTTCATCTCAAGCTTTTACACATTATGAACAATTAAGCCTTACAACCCCCCAGTGAGGAAGATGCATTAAGAGCCTGAACCTGCCAGGCACTTCTTCAGAACAGAGTTAAGTACAGAAATATAATTTAATAAAGAACACGTTTAGCAAGTAAGAGCAGAAAAGCAAATATAATCTTTGTGTGTATAATCTTTGAATGAGCCAAGAGCATTTTAGAAACCCAAGGGGCCACCCTCTCTGCTAGTGTCAATTAGTAAATCTATACCAATTTACACAGTGCCTAAGAATTTACCCTCTACATTCTGAGAGCTACAAGACTCCAAGGAGTACATCTCTGTCACTATTTATAAGACCATACTGGTGACTTGTGTCTCTACATACACATATAATCATGCAAATATTTTAGCTGATATCTAGAAAACATCCACAACGCTGACTTGAGTTTCTGCCACCTGTTCCCAGTCTTATTTTTTTTCTGTAGAGAACTGAGTAGTAACATGTTGGGGAATGGTAAAGCAAAAGGAAAATGAAATACAGATCCTTGCTTGCTTTTTACAGGGCAGTGCCACTTTAGTCACAAATCTGATTCTGCATCAGTGCACTCTGTATTTTGCCTTATAGGCCCCAGCGCGATGTCTTGTGCTTCAAGAAATCAAAGGCATGAAAAATCTCTACAACTGGCTTGAGCATGCCTTTAGATTGGATATACTGGGGAAAATTTCTTCACCAAAAGGGCTGTCAAGCATTGGAACAGGCTGCCCAGGGAAGTGGTGAGGTCACCAGCCCTGAAGGTGTTTAAGGGCCGTGTTTTTGCCTTATAGGCCCCAGCGCGATGTCTTGTGCTTCAAGAAATCAAAGGCATGAAAAATCTCTACAACTGGCTTGAGCATGCCTTTAGATTGGATATACTGGGGAAAATTTCTTCACCAAAAGGGCTGTCAAGCATTGGAACAGGCTGCCCAGGGAAGTGGTGAGGTCACCAGCCCTGAAGGTGTTTAAGGGCCGTGTAGGTTTAGTGGTCACCAGCCCTGAAGGTGTTTAAGGGTCGTGTAGATGTGGCACCTAGAGATGTGGTTTAGTGGTGGACTTGGCAGTGCTGGGTTAACAGTTGGACTCAATGATCTTAGAGGCCTTTTCCAACCTTAACAATTCCATGATTTTGTTAAAGTACTGGAACTTTTCAGAAATGCAGTACTTACAGCATGGTGTGTCTGGCCAAAATTTTCTTTTCCCAACACAAGCAAAACACTAATGTTTGTTTCTCTCCCAGCCTGATAACAGCACTTCAGCACCACCATGGAGCATATGCTCTATAGGGTTTTCTAGCACTTTGGATTCATTTAGGATGATAAGGTTCAACATAAATATGAAATATCTTTCTTATGCTTTAGTCTGCTCACAGTACACAGTATAGTCTTAATGCAGGAAAAATAAAGCCCCAGAAATGGCAGCTGTAATCCTTCCATCAAGCACAGTGTGTGTGTTCCTAATGAAATATCATTTCAAAACAAATTTCCAGTACCACCTTCTTAGGATATCACATTACAACATTCAGTTTGCAAAACCTGACTACAGGAATATTTGCTATGTTGCTTGGCAATGCAACATTTAATTTTATGGTGCATAAAATGCATTTCTCTTAGCAGATGTATCAGTTCCTTGATATCATGACTAAACTGCTTTGTACCCATGAAATGTTGTGTGGGGAACTAGTAAAGCTATGGCATTTGTTTTTGTTATCATGTCACACACTTCTGTTTGCTCCTGGCATCCTGCTTTCCTGAATAACAACAAATTTAGCTATGACTGCTCTTAATAGACTTGATGATGTGCATGCTATATATA
>NW_008679855.1:0-10099 GCF_000695815.1 Acanthisitta chloris | reverse complement strand
TTAGAGATCATCTAGTCCAAACCTCCTCCCCTGGGCATGGACAGCTCCCACAAGACCAGGTTGCTCAAGGCTTTACCCAACCTGGTTTTATATATGAAAGAACAGTATGAAGACATTCCAAGAGTCCACCCTCCTTTCTTGACAACCTTTTGTACTTTAACTGGACAGACAACTATGCAAACCACCCCATGGCATGACCAGGAATTAATGACTAGCAGTACCTTATGACCTTGATGCTTCCCATATTCTTTGCAGACACAACACATCAGAGGACTCGCCTGACAGCCCTCTTCTAAACACACAAACTCAATGGCATGCACTTGGTGTTGGGAGCACATTGTCTTCTCATGAGGCTTATCAGCAAGAGGCACACGCCTGTGCTTCGCTAGGGTCTTGGTAGAGTGAGTGAGTTGGGAACAGTCTGCACACAGGTGAGTGGCACAAACAGTGCAATAGACAGAAGCAACGTGGGCCTCGTCTTCATCACAACGAATGATGCTCTAGCAACAACAGGAAAGAGGTAAAACTCAAGTGGTTAACATTCAACCCCAGTAACTGGGCAAAAATCACAAGTATTGTCAACAATATAAGGCTGAAAGTAGACTTTGTTTAAAAGCTGTGCACTAATAAATACTTGGGACTACTTTGAAACTTGATTTTAAGCTTTCAGTAAAAAAAAAAAAAAAAAAGAAGAGTCTGAAGTGTTTGGTGATTTTATAAATCCAAACTTCGGTGCAAGTTGTAAAGGTTTGGAGGATAAAATAATTCTGGCTCCAGTAATTTCCTCCTGAGCAGTCATTACAGAACAAAGAAGTAGTCACAGTCAAAACACCAAAGGAGAAATAGGCATTCAGGGCAGTTGTCTCTTTCTGGAATGGCACTGCAGGATACTTTTTGCAGTTGTTCATACAGCTTGATAAGGAAGCACCTGATGTAGTAATATCAAATGATGATAAAAGGCAACTACTGAGAGGAAGAGTTGAAGTCCTTAGGAAGAATTTCTAGTAAGTTTTAGAAAATTGTGTTTAAATAACTATAATATACAAATGAATAACCTTTTCTAAAAAACATAAAGGCATAAAAAAGAGAAAATACTATGCATGCTTGTTACTGTCTATTTTCTGCTTCAATTACTACAAATTAGCATTTACTTATGAAGCAATTACTTGAAGCCTTAATACTAGACAATGGAAGAAAATAACAGTATTATAGGTGAAACTACATTTGTCAAAGAACTGATTTTCAACTTTTTGCCTACCTAGAGATAACTTTTAGCAAATGTAAAAAATTTTTCTACTTGTTTAAAACTCATTACCTCTCCAGACAGACCAATAGCTTCTTCCGCTGTCCCACACTGCCCAGCAGGACCATTCTGCAACCGTTCCAAGAGCTCCAACAAAGCAAAATTCTTTTTCAATCCCCAGACACCAGAGTCTCCTGTTTTTGAGGAAGAGTTGAATGAAGGGGAGGAATGGAAGAAAAACCTCAAGCAGATAATACCATCATGAGAAATTCCACAAACTACAGCTGACATTCTGACAAATATTAAAAGCATGTTAACTACAGTGATGCTAAGTAGTGAGATACAACTAGTAATTTTCTGTAAGCTCACACTGCATTTCCATCCTCTTCCTTCCTTTGACCATGAAGTTATTTAATATTTATGCAGATTTTCCCTACTTAAAAGGTGACAAGACTATTAAAAAAACCTCAGTAAAAACACATGTAAAATAATCTGCAATAGTTAACAACTGAAGAGTACAAGGAACCCACAAACTCTAATGCATACCATAAAAGTTATTATTTTGCATAAGTAGAGTGAACATTTCTACTGTACAAACAGAAGCTGTGAAGAATTCCCTACGGCCAAACCTCATATTCCCTGAATCACAAGATGCAACACCTACTGCAGATCTCAGTTCAGCAGACTGAGTAAAAAACCTGAGTAATAGTTAAAACAACATTCAGAAAGAAAACTCCCCCACACTGCGCTATTTGACATAACAAAAAGGAAGCTGTCTTGTACTCTCTAGAGCAAATCATAAGACCATGTCTACTCCTGGATCATTCTCATTTTATAGAAGGTAGCATGAAGCAATGTGATGAGAAGCAAAACCAGAACTGCAACCCAATCACTGCTGGTAAATGCCATCTGCACAGACCACATTGAGCATGAGAATCTTAGCAGCTGTTTCTTCAAGAATCACCCCTTCAATTTTTGTCAGTGTAATTGTCATAAATTTAAAGATATTTTCTCTGTTGCAAGGTAAAGATGCACCAAGAGATGAAGCATCACCTTTGAGCACTGGACCATTACTTTTTAGCCATGACAGATCCACAGAATTGAGGTCTGAAGGGACCTCTGGACATCACCTTGTGCAGTCTCCATGCTCAAGCAGGGTCACCTAGACCTGGCTGCCCAGACCTCCAAGAAGGGAGATTCCACCATCTCTCTGGGCAATCTGTGCCAGAGATTGCTTACTCTCACAGTCAAAATTGTTTCCTCATGTGCAGGCAGATCTTTCTGTGTTTCAGTCTGTGCACACTGCCTCTGGTTCTGTCACTAGGCATACTGAAAATAGCCTGGCTCTGCTTTCTTTGCACCTTCCCTTCAGACATTTGTAAAATATCTCTCAGGCTTTCCTCGTAGGACAGGTGCTCCAGTCCCTTCATTGTCTTACTGATGTTTTGCACCAGTAGCTTTACTTGTACTGAGGAGCCCAAAACTGGACATGGTACTCCAGGTGTGGCCTCACCAGCGCTGAGAGGAAGGGATGGATTACCACCTTGGACTTCCTGGCAACACTCCTAATGTAGCCCAGGGTACTGTTAGCCTCCTTTGCCTTGACAGCACACCAAGTAAACCAGGACCCTCCAAGATCCTTATATGCACATCTGTCCTCCAGCTGGTTGGCCCATTCTCTTCCTAAATGAGATAATGAGAATCATAGAATATCCTGAGTTGGAAAGGATGCACAAGGATCACCAAATCCAGTTCCCTGCTCTTCAGAGGACTATCCTAAAACTAAACCATATGACCAAGAGCATGTCCAGACACTTCTTGAGCTCTGTCAGGCTTGGTGCTATGACACTTCCCTGGGAGCCTGTTCCAGTGACCAAACACCCCCTGGGTGAAGAACATTTTTGTAATGCCCAATGTGAACTTCCCCTGATGCAGTTTCATTCCATCTCCTCACGTTACTGGTCACCAGAGAGAGGAGATCACCACCTGCCCCTCCACTGCCCACCTCTAGGAAGTTGTAGGCTGCCATGAGGTCATTCCTCAGCCTGCTCCAAACTGAGCAAACCAAGTGACCTCAGCCACTGCTCCTCTTGTCCTCAAGACCTTTTACCATCTTGGCTGCCTCCTCCAGACATACTCTCTCACCCTGATATCCTTCTTATACTGTGGCACCCAAACTGCATACAGAACTTGAGGTGAGGCCACACCTATAAAGGGCAGAGTGGTACATCACCTCCCTCGACTGTTTGGTGATGCTGTGCTTGATGCACCCCAGGGCACAGCTGTCCCTTCTGCTGCTCGGGCACACCACTGACTCATGCTCAACTCACCATCAACCCAGTCCAGACCTCTTTCCACAAGGCTGCTCTCCAGAATCTTTTCCCCCCAGTGAAAACATATAAGCAGAGTTACCCCAGGATTAAATGTCTCCATTCTGTCTATCCTCAGCAATAAAAGCTGGTGTGAAGAAGTGGTGGGATGACATTCAGAGTAGATGATGTTTGTCTTGTCAAGCAACCACTTCAGGCAGCGGAACCCTGCTCTTCTGGAGGCGGCTGAACACCTGCCTGCCCATGGGACCCAGGGAATGAATTCTTTATTTTGCTTTGCTTGTGTGCACAGCTTTTGTTTCGCCCATTAAACTCTTTATCTTAATCTACTTTCAACCTTCCAATTCTCTCCCTGTCCCACTGCAGGGCTGAGCTGCCCACCAGAGTCAAAACACAACAGCCTCTTTTATTTCAGGAGTTATGAAACAAGAAAAATGAGACTGGATTTAAATCTTAAGACTTAAATTTGTTTGAAATACTTGCCAAGTACCTGACAGTAGTTTTCCTGCTGTGCTGTTCCAGAGAGCAGAGCTCCATTACATGGCTAGACCCAATTACATGGAAGACTGAAATGCTCACATGCCAACTGCTTTTCCATCACAGGGAGCAGAACAAGTAGTTTCATGAGGTGCATGTAACATTTGGCCAAAGAGCAGGAAACAATGGTATGGTATCTCTGAAGAGGGATGTGAACAGGAACCAACAGATCTACACTTACTAACATACCTCATTGCTTTATGCAGCTTCCAGTTTGACTGCGCAAAACTTTCCTTCCTAGTCAATTTCCCCATGGTTTAACTATAGACTAAATTAGTCTATTTTGAATTTGGCGACTGAGAAGTTGTGTGCCTCACAGATGAAAGGCAAAGTTCAGAGAACAGATCAATGGATGACACTGTGTTCCTACAGCTATAAAAGAGAGCATATATAACCTATTCTCCCCTCCAACACCCTCAATGGGTACAAAACACCAATTACTTGTTATTAAAAAAACGTTTACCAGTAAAGACCATTCATTTCAGCAAATCTACTGCTTGCAGAAATGGGCCTGTCAAAGCACTAGTTAGAAACTCTGAAGTTAGGTGTAAAGCAAGGTGCTTTAAAAAGTCAGTGGTTTTAGAGCCAGTGATCTCTGCAGTTACCAGTTCCATGGTGGAACCCTCCTCTGGTACAATTACCAACACCCAGTCTAAGGTCAGTGCACTCCACTAAATAGACTGCAAACAAACCCAAGAAATATTATAACTTTTGTTTGCCCTAGATCTTGAAGGAGTTTACAGAAGGTGTGTTCTGGCCCTCCACAGTTACTCTAAGCACCAGCAGAGACATCTGCCTTTATATATTCTGACTTCAAAGCTTAGTCATTTTTTAGCCTTAGCATTCCTAGCAAGATCACAGTGGGGGTTTTTTCTAACACAGAGCAAGAAAAAGTCACCTCTTATTACAAGCTGAAGAAATACAGAGTGCAGTATTCACTTTTAGCATCTAAATTACATCAAACCAGTTTGTAAACAGAGCCTGGATTTGCTGACACTGCACCTACACAGACTCCTAGATCCTAAATCTCAGAAAACAAAGGACAAAGGAGTGCCTGAATGGTTCTCTTCTAAGGTGTTCAGAACAGCACCTTCCCGCAGCAAACTGGCCGTCCACAACCTTCAGCTACTGCAGCATATAAAATACACTAACAACACACCAATGTATTGTGTTGCTGATAGCAACATGGGCCTCTTGTCTCCAGATTATTCACTAATCCAGATGGCCATTAATAGCCCAGTATATATGGATGTACACGCACCTGAAGGATAAACCTACTTAAGGAACAGATTATAGCTCAGCCTTTGAGCAAACACTGATTAGCCTTTAAGCAAACACTGTGTAAGGCTGAGAGAGGAAGAAGCTGTTCAATCATTACAGTTTCTTATAAAAGTGTTTTCTTTCACAGGTTTTAATACATTTACTAAACACCCCAAAACACTAAGTGCTCTTCTCGATTTCCAATCTTGTGTCTGATTTTAATCATTTTAGTACTGTTCCATGTCTAGCGATAAGAGAAAGTCAGAACTGAATTAATTTATTCAAATTAGCCATTTTGTATTTGCTGTCTAGTTCACAACTCAAAGCTGTGATGAGAAACAAAGTTAGACTGCTCTAACATGCTTTCTTTAACTTTGTATTACATATCATGACACATTTTATGTTGTATTAGCAAATGTACTAGCAATTAATGGTGTAATATGTACATCTTGAACGCAGATGGAAAAACAGGCAAAGCTTACATACCAAATTTTAATCTGCTAAAATAGAATTGATAACCAGAAGACATCCCACATAACATGCATTCTCACACAGAAAGTCATGTCTCATTTCACTGGTATCTACCATCTACTTGACCTACACATCTTCAACACATCTGATCAAGTGTTTATTTCACATTTAAAACCACTTAAAGATGAGTTGTGTAAATGCATCTATTTAATCTCTCGGATTTTAGCTCAAATTCTGCCTTGGTCACAAGTGTAGAAAAGTCGAGTGACCTCATCCTTGTGCCAACAAAGGATGTTTGTGCCCACTGCAGAATCACTACACAATCTGACTGTCTCTTCTCTAAAGAAGACTAAGACATGAATAGCAGGAAATGTGTCAGCCAGGAACAAGATAGTGATAGATGAAGATATTAAGACTGACTCCAGCCACAAATACAAAAGTCAATTTCAAAAGCATGAAGCTTGTTTGCAAAAGGATTATAAATAACACAAGGGATAAAGGAACAACTTTTGTCTGAATGTCTGAACAAATCCATGAAAATGTTATAACTGCATTTTCTTGCACAATACTTTGAAATTTTATTTTAGCACACAAACATTAGCAAAAGAATGTGTAAATGTAAATGAGACCAATGGGATGTAGTCCATGAAAAATGCCATCACCGCCATATCTCAGCTGAGCAAGTTATAATGATAGAAAATAGTTCTGTAATAATGATAGACTCCAAAGCTATAAAATAAGCACAACAATTCCCTGTTCCATGTATTTTAAAAACCAAAAGCAACAAAACCCCCTAATCCAACACAGGAAGAGAGAGAGAGTAGATTGCAAGAAACTATTTGCCTCTTCTCCCAAACCAAGATACTCTAACGAAAAGGCTTTAAGAGAAGCCTCTTTTTCTACAAAGACCATTTCATAGATTTTTCCCCCTTATATGAACTGAGTCAACATAATCTCCAGAATATATGGCTTCAAAATTCTGAAAATCAAAAGCTTTTCCATTGCATCTTTTTGGTTAAAAAATGCTAATCTAATTGAAGATACCCAGTAGACAGTTCGCATACCTTCA
Organism: Acanthisitta chloris; assembly: GCF_000695815.1. NCBI lineage: Eukaryota > Metazoa > Chordata > Aves > Passeriformes > Acanthisittidae > Acanthisitta > Acanthisitta chloris. The sequence goes on along the minus strand of NW_008679855.1, from coordinate 3,189 downwards.
GCACGGTCATACTCATTTTAAATTCTCCACTAGAATATTAATCAGAGGCAATTTCATTAAAGAATTCTCAAAAAACCCATAAAAATCAATGTTTAGTCTTCTCTGCAAAGCAGTATAGTTTGGGCAGGTTTTATTCCTACCTGTTCAGTACTAAATGTTTTCTCCTGCAGCAAGATTTTGTGAACTATTAGAATATTTTGCTAAGCATGTAAACAACATGTTGTCAGTCTTCAGTTGCAGATCATATATTCCAGAAACTCTGATTTACAAAGCACTTGTAACCCTGCCTTCCCTATATATACACATAACTATATAACCATATATAACACACTTAGATACAGAGAGGAGACAGACTTGTAAACCAAGAGTCCAATTCAGAAAGGAAAAACATGCAGCTACATCTATCCATACACAGGTCTCTGAGCCTTGCTTTCAAAAAATTCCCAAGATTCCACATGAAAACTTGGATGAATACAGCATTAAGTGTTTTACTAGTAAGAGCAAAGGAGAAAAAAAATGAAGCATAGGCTAAACGACCAACTAAAAGTATCCATAAAATCCAGAGTTACTGATTAAGGAATGGCGTTCAGCACAGATAGCTTTATGCCCTGATTTTGCTGCTTTTCTTTCCACAGAACTTGCTCTTGCAAGCCATCCTATAATCTAGATTTAGACATTAAACAGCTCTCTGAGGCTGGAGAATGTTATTTCATTACAGTAACTAAATGGCAGAACAGGAACTGGGTGATCATAGAATTTTCTTCCTCACATGTCCTCAAACAGACGGGAAGAAGGATGAGAAGTTCCCCTGGGCCCAGGGTGGCCCCTCCCAGGCTGCACTCCTGAGCTCTCAGAACCAAAGAGAATTACAAATGCAGCAAATTTAACCAACAGCAGGAACTAGTAGGTGATTAGCGGAAGAAAACATAGGCACAGATGCCTTGAAGATGGGCCATGAGGAGCTGCACTCCACAAAACCTCCCATTTTTCAGAAGCAGCAATATTTCTCAAGACAGTTCTCATGGATCTGGTAAGACTAAAAGTGGCTATGAGCTCCTACTGCCTCTGATCACCAGGCAGAACATTACTATTCACAGAAATATTTTTATTTTCAAGCTGTTTTGCTAAGATTTTACAGCACTTTCTTGAGCACAGTTTTGGTCACAGTATATCATCCCTTCTTCCTAGTATTAGCCAGTAGGATGCAAGTCTATTACCTCAGATGCAAAAGCTGAAGCTTTTCTTACCTCTTCCTATCTGTGGAGGAGTTACAAGTTTAATAACATTTTATTGTGTTTCATCAGAAGCTCCTCAGTATTATGTAAGATGAAAAAGAAAACCCCTGTAGATGTCTTTGTAAAGCTTCATTTTTGCCACACGTGAGACCCATAAAAAAATTAGGGTATTTTCAGATGCCTGGGAAAAACTGCACAATAAAAATTAAGCAGTGACAAGTTCCCCATCATAATAAAACAAGAGGGCCTTGAACAGAAATGTTTCACAACAGTATTAGTGAGTCTTGTGCTCTAACATTCTCCCCCTCAAAAGCGTAGTGAAAGAAATGTTGTGCAGCTGTACAATCACAGGTAAGAAGTAGAACAAATCATTACTCTTTTAACCACATCTACTAAGCAGGCAGTCATTCACAACGCTCATACTTTACCACCTCCCTCCTCCCAGGAAACAAACCCCTCTTTCATATGAGGCTGGTATTTCTTTTCCTGACTCCTATCTACATGAAAACACCCTGCAAAGTGCCTTAATATTCCTCACAGTCTGGTATACAATCTAGCAGATTCTCTTACTGCAAAGTTAATTCTGATTAGAGCAAATTTGATACTTAGATATTTATCTCACAGATTACCAGACTGGAGATATCCTTCTCTGAGAATTTTCCTTTCTACAACCTTTTTTTCTCCTCCGGCACTATTCAAAGCTGCTGGAGCCAGTTAAATTCTTGTTGCAGGTTCTTCTGATAAACTGTCTTTTCTGTACCCCTATGTTGACCAGGTAATTCTTACTCTAAAGAAATTATAAGCATATGTCATCTTTTGCCTAAAATAAACTTCCACTGTTGGAAAAAAAGCTGTATCTTTTCCTTCCGAATGCTGTCTGCAGACACTTACAGTAGGGGAATTCCTGTTGACAGGCTGCCACTACCAGTTATTGCACATAAAGAATTACTTAACATTGTAAAAACCAGGTTTGTTATACCTGATACTTCCCTCTATATCACTCCATCATGAATCCAGACAAATCTGTTTGTCAAAGAGCTACCTATTTAATTGCATGGGTTTAGTGTTTAGGGCAAGGAAACTAATACTCATTCAGGAACCTTTAGACACTAATTGAAAACAGAGCAGACACTTTGTAAATATAGGTGTACTATAGAATTCCAGGTATAAAGCTTGCAAGCCCAGGTTCAAGAAGATACAGGAAAAATCTTTACTTTCTTTTCTTAAGATAGCTACTTTAGTGGTGCTTAATAGTGCTATGAGCTACATGAAAAGGAACACTGCACATTCAGTACTTGGAAATATTACCACTAAACGGAGCATTAAGAATCTATATCTTGCATTATCTCCTAGATATCCTTGGCTGACAAGTTTCAAGAACTCCAAGCTTACATTTCCTTACCTAGCTCAGTAACTTGTCGATCAAAAGGACATCGAACTGCTCTGCCATGAAGGGGAAGCCTGGTCAGGCAGTCGTGGCAGACGGTGTGGCCACACAGGAGCAGACGGGGAACTTTGTCACCTTGCAAAGAAAACACATCTTCACAGACTCCACACTCAAGAACCTGTAAGTGAAAAAGAAGACCACATTTGGTTCCGAGCTGATTTAAAAAAACCCAGAAAACAATACCTTAACACAGTAAGGCATGTGACAATTTGTTTTATAACAATTGCCTCAATCACAGCACATCAGCCAAGTCAGGCGGGTCATTACTTTTCCTTCATATAGGAAACTAATGATCCTGTGAGTGATATTTTTACAGTGAACAGACAGAAACAAAACATTTCAACTCTCCAGCATCCCACCAGATCACCATTAGCTCTTGCTCACTTCGTTTAATGCACAAGAAAAGCACCGGTCAAGCAGCACAGCTCAGGGAGCAGAAACATCCTCACACGAAAAGGAGACGGAGGGCAAGACCCTTCCAAAGCAGAGCACAGGCTGGTGGAGAGA
>NW_008679854.1:52649-81946 GCF_000695815.1 Acanthisitta chloris | reverse complement strand
ACACACAGACACACAGACAGACCTGCAGACAGTCACCCCTGGTGTTCACCTGGTCCCCCAGGACCTTCCACTGATGAGAACAAGACAGTGGCACAACAAACCCATGGCAGGATGTACCTTCTGTAATCACACACGAGCCAACCTGTTAGATCCTTTGCTGTCCCGGCTGAGACTGAGCTCTGTCATTACTTGTGACTGAGCAGGACTAGGAAACTCATCATTACATGGGCCAAAGCACAGGGATGGCACTTCCAGGCACTGGTGCTTGGCTGGGAAAATGCAGCACATGGGGAAAAGGATGTTGGAGGTTAAGTGTCCATCCCCACCTCGTCCCCACTGCAGAGCTCATGGCTCTCAGGCTGAGCAGAGCGAAGGGCTGGAATTTCTCAGGTGGAGTGACAGACTCTGGCATGAAACACCACAAAGTGTCGGTGCTGGAGCTGTGGGTTCGGCTGCCCCAGCCAGATGAGAGCAGTGTGCACTGGGGCTGGGAGACAATACTTGGCATCCCTCAGCCACAATCACTCTTGGCTCTGACATCCCCTCCTGGTTCATTTTCCGTTTTCCCTGCTGCTGACCTCCAGTGATGGGGAAAGGGGCTGGACAGGGAGAGGAAAAAGAGAAGGCAGTGGATGGGGCCTGAAGGAACGGGAAAGAGAGGGAACAGCTGTGGGGCTGGGAGGGAAACGGAGACAGGGCAATGAAACAGATATGCTTCCCCTTTGGGAGGATGGGCTGAGCCAGTGTGAACAAAAAAGGGCTAAAAGGAAAGGGAGGAAACCAGAGAAGAGAAGAAAGATGGAACAAGGGAGATCACAGACAACAACAGGAAGCAGTGCTAACAGGACAGAGATGAAGGCTGGGACTTGTTGGGGAAAAGCAAACAGAGAAAAAAACTTCAGGAATATTGTTCACAAGACAGAGAGAATTAGAAAAAAGCCCTATGAAAATGCCAGCTACCCAGCTGCTGTCAGTGAAACTCCAGTACACTTACGTCAACACCACATCACTGAGCAGTGCCAGGGGAGGAGGTTTGGAGTTGTTTTTTAATGGCATGGAAGGGCTCTCAGCAATTCAGAACTTGAACTTCAGTTCCCCCTGAAGTCAGAGAGGTTTAGCAGTGCTTACAGCCACAGGGAAACAAGACCCAGCTCAATAAGGCCCATGAGACCAGATGCCACATGACAACCTAGAGAACAGCCAGCCTTTACCTTGTCTGACTTCCTCCTCGAGACAGGGTGACAGGACCAGCAAGTGTGGGGAGGGAGCCCAGGGCAGCTGGAACTCCTGCCAGGAGCACTGTCCAGCTCTGCCCTGCACCACAGCCATTGGCTTCACCCTCCCCAGTCAGCACTGCGGTCCTTCGTTCCCATGTCTCAGTCTGAGTGGGGGTGAGAGCATCCACTTCGCTAGGCAAAGTGAAATGTTTGGCTTATTGGCAGAGCTTGTTTAATTTGGCTCTGGGTGCTCCGTCCGTGTTATTAGAGAAAGCAATAAAAACACATTAAATACAAGGAACTGCATTAAAACAACACGGAGCATGCAATGCAAACCAAAAAAAGCAGGAAGGCCGAGTGAGGAGACTGCCATTCCCTTCTCCAGTCTTGCTGTTCTCTGTGAATACAGAGTGCTGTGGTGCTGTTTGGAGGGGTGGAGTGTCCAGTGGGCACTGTGAATCTGGGAAGTGTCAGATCTATATCTGAGCCTGGCTCCTTCCCCCAGTGCCAGGGTCACTGCTGAGGTCAGAAGTGGAGGCAGATACTTCACTCTGATGCAAGCTGACAATTCAGAAGTCCTGAGCTCCCCAAACTGAAGCTTCTGGCAGAGTTTTGCTCCAGTGCAATCTCCCCAGAGGCAACAAATGTCCATCCTCAGCCATATCTCCCTCCAATCTACATAAACCATCATTAAAGAGAAGCCTGTTCCACTGTGCACCTAAAGTGTTCTTGAGTGGCCTTCAAACAGGACTCCTGAGGTCCTGGGATTTAATTTGCCATTTTATTAACTGATCTGAGCCACAGCTGTATCCCCACGTTTGCTCTGCACCATGAAAACCACAAGTGCACATTACATTTGGGCAGACAGGGAGGTGGTTGTTGTAAGGCCTGGAATTCCTCAGGAAACAAAGCTTTGCATGGGATCACTGTGCATGAGAGCAGCCCTTGACCACGTCAGACAATTTCAGTGTGACAGAGAAGAGGATCTCCCAATGCTCTGGAGCTCCCAGAGGTGCTCTGGAGATGACAAGTGGAGGATACAGACACCATTAGAATTCCCAGGGGAAAAGGCAGTGGTGAATACTCCGTTGCATCAGACAGTGGAGGGTGAACACTGATTGTCAGACCTGAAATGACTCCTCAATAATCTCAGTGTACCTGATCACCTTCTCTTGCCACTCCTGTTGGAGCTGGAGCCTGCACAGCTCTCCTCACTGCCCTGCCCAGGTCTCAGGTGAGGGTTCCTCAGGGTACAGAGGAAGCAGTGAGAGCAGCCAGGTGCAGGTGTGGGAGCTGCAGAGGGGTGAGTGCTGGCCCGGGGACATCCACTGCTCCTCTGGGAGGTGGTGTAAGGTCCAGGGACAGGATCACTGGCTCCAGCAAAGTCAGCAGGTCCCTGCGAGGGCATTCGCTCGCCCCACGCCGCGGAACGACGAGTTATTATTTAACTGCAGACTCACACTGGGAACTGTTTCTCTGTATTCGTGACCTCTAACGAGCGTAGCAATTGTTTACTATACTCTGAGCAATCCAGCAGTAGTTATAATGTAATAATTATAGAGAAACCTTCCTAAAAATATATTTCTGATGCCTCAGCAGAACTCCAGCTGGCATTGAACGTATGAGTTCAGCCCAGTTTGAGAATCGAGTTGTGCACTATGTTTTGTGCAGCTGTGCAGGCTCCAGCACAGAGCTCTGGAGCTGATGCCTTGCAGTGATGGGTAAGGACAAGAAGCAGCAGAGAAGCAGAGAGAAGAGCCACGGGTGCTTTTCTCAGTGGTCAGTGACAACTGGATAAACTGAGGTTCTGGAAATCAGAGCACCAGCATTTTCTCACCTGGGTACCGACCGCTTGGTGTCTGGTTTAGAGGTGCAGTCTGAGTCCAGGCTGTGCTGGCATTTTTCATGGAAGTGATTAATATTTTATTTCATCCACACATGCTAGAATAGCATCTGGAGAATCCTGCAGGACTCAGCTCTTCCTTGTGCTCAGTGCTAGCCATCTCCAGTTCATGTTCTTTGAGGAAGGATCTACAAGGACTTCAGATGCTGCTACCTTGTCACAGAACCCCCAAACTGTCACCTTTCTACCACTGCTGCTCACACCTAAAGCTGACCCAGCCCCACTGCTGCTGTTTGAGCTAACCAGACTGGAGGGGAGTGCCAGGGCACAGGTGTGTGTTTTTCCTCCAGCCCTGCTGCAGGACAGCACTGGAGACAAGCTGCATTCTTCAGAGACTGGGGGACCTCGGTAGCTCCTCAACTTCTGTGCACCAGTTTCATGAGGAATAAGGCCAAGATGAAAAACCCTCAACCAAGGGCTATGTTTAGGTTTGGAAAACAATTTTAGCACCTTGAAAGCAGGTTTGTCTGGAAGCCCAAACTGTAATTTATTGCTTCAGTTAAAAAAGCGTGTGCTTTACAATCCACAACCTGTTTACACTCCTTACAGCTATCTCTCTGAGAAGAACTCTGCTCCGGTAGCTCGTGGATTTGGCAGAGCTCAAACGAGCAGGCTCACCAGCCCTGCCACGACACACAGAGCTTTGTGTAAGTTTGCAGGCTGTGTTTGACTTGTCTGAACTTGAACAGTCACCACTGATTGATTGGCTTCTAAAAATACCCACCCGCCGTGGTTCGAAGTCTGGGGAGCTCTTGTTGATTTAGATGGAGACCTCTGTGCTGGTCAGAGGCTCAGAGACACCTGACACCCACCCAGGCCCTGCTCCCTCCCCTGCTGCTGTGGAGCTCACCCAGGCTGGGCACAGGGCAAGATGTGCACTGGGTGTTGCCACGTTACTGAATGCATCTCAACACATCTCAGCCTTTCCTAAATGATGTATCACAGCTGAGCTAAAACCTAAATAATACAGCCTGCTTTAGGATCTCTGGAAGATCACAGCCAGACAGGTGCCTATGGAATACCAGGCTAATGGAATCTATGGGGCTGGAGATGATCACTGCAGCAGGCTCCACTTCCACAGCTCCAAAATCCCTTTTGTGTAGAGGCTATGCCATGAGACTTGGCACTGCTGTCCTGATCCAAGGTCATGCAGAACCCACTGCTCTGAGACCCAGAGCCCTCCCCACGTATACACAAGTATCCCGTGACAGTTTATAATCACTCTCTCAACCAAAGATGCAATTTATATAATATCCTTCCTTCTGCAGCACCTACAGCAAGCAGTGCCCTCACTCCAGCTCTCCCACACTCCTTTGTTACTCCTTGAAAGCATCACCCGTTGTCCCATCACCTTCTGAGTTCCACTTTGGATTTATTCTTCCCAAAGATGGATAATGAGAACTGCCCGTGACTCCTCAGACAAAGTTCAGCTGTTCTTGCACAGTGGCAGGAGCTCTTCCTCATCCTTTCTGGAAATAGCTCACCCGATAAACCCTATGATCTCATTTGGCTTTTGTGTTCACTTTTAAAAGGGGTATAAAGAAGCCTCTCCAGTATTTCACTTCATTTTATTTTAGTGTTTGTTATCTGGAAAGAAGAGGGTAGTTAAACTGCCTTTTTAATTAAATTCCTTTAAATCTCTGAAAACAATAAAGAAAGAAAGATTGCAAACAAAGTAAGGCAGAAAAATTACCATGTGTATGACCAGAGGTATTTTGTGCCGTAACACATTTTTATATAAATCTCTTTCCCAAAAACTTGCAACATTTCTCAGTTGCTGAGTCTGTCTCCTGGGTAACTTGACACCTCACAAGAGGAGCCTTGTGCCTCTGCTCTTTACTGGGACACGAGTCTTAGGAATTCTATTGAAATTCTCCTCTAAATAAAGAGCATTCCTAGTTTCTTGAAGGTGAGAAGAGCTTGTGGTTCTGCATCCTTCTCCCTTTTCTTCTTTCCACCTTCACACAGGTAATTGGCACTTCAGCTCACAGGGCACTCTGAAAAATCCCAGTGCTAAGACTGGAAGGTGTTTGCTGTCTCCACTGGACCTGGGGAATCAGGAAGACGTTGGTGTGCAGGTTGCTCTGAGTGACCTGTGCAGCCCCAGCTCTGCTCTGAGCCAGTCTGTACTGCAGCAACACCTCAAAGCTCTCTCCAAGACGTTTGTGGTAGCTGGTGCTGCTTGTGATGCACAGTCAACCTTTTGCAAGCACAGATTTCAGAAATGTGAGACCCTTGGGCATTAAGGGTCACTTCACTGTCTGCCAAATGGCTCTCAAACATTGCCTGCTGCTTGCCCTTTTGTAATATCTACTTTATCTTCTCCACAACTTGCCAGATTTTTTAAAAATTGCTGTGATATGCCTTTTCTTTCAAAAACAAAAAGACAATGCTTTCTGTGTCTCCTTCCGCAGACACCACCACCCTCCCAGGGACCTCTCAAACACCAAGGCCAGAAACCAAGCCCAGGAATTGTAGGTTGCAGTTAATCTAAAATTGGTGACTTGTCAATTTTAATAGTTTTAATTTCCCAACTGTCTGCTTGGGTTACTTTTAAATAATATGCCTCCTCTGTCTCCCCACATAGGAAAACCACTGTGTTTCCCTGTCCTCCATGGAGTGTGTGACCTTTAGCTGCTCTCCCTTGCTTATCAAGTCAAGGAATTCATTCAGCTCCTCAACAGCTCCAACCACTGACTCTCCATTCACATCCCTCTAAAGGCCCCAGCAGCTCCTCGACTGCTTTAGAAAGATTTATACTTGTGTGCCCCTTCATGGCCTTCCTCCTCAGGCTTTGATTTACTGTTGTGGTTTCCTTCTCACTCTAGAGCACTTCCTACATGTTTGTCTTTATAGGTTCTCGTTTTCCCTCTCTGAACTCACCAATGAGTTCTGTTTCCTTAATGGCAGTGGGAAAAGTGTCCCAGCAGAGCCTTTACACAGAGCTGTGCAAAGCTGAGCTCCCACGGGACGTGAGTGGCACTTTGCTCCTGACACTGGCCCTGGGCACAGGAAGGACTTCCAGCCCATACCAAACCTCCTTACGCAGTTCAGACCTTTGCCTGCTTTTACATTTCCTGTGCATTCTCTCAAGGAAAGCTTTGTGCCCTCCACAAGGCATGAGGAAATAGGACCTTTTTCACCTTTTTCTCGGTGGCCTCTCCACAAAGAGCCACTCCAGCCCAGTGCCACTTTCTCTAGCACAGACAACACCACAGCCACAAAACTTTGCTCATCGTTTTTTCCCCTCTTGGGGTTTGTGATCGATTTGTCACACAGTTTGTGAAACAGGACTGAAGGAAAACACAAGGTTGTGCTGCAGGGGACAGTGAGTGGGGTGACACCACCCTCAGGATCCCCATCAGATTGTCTTGAGTCACACATGCACCAACCTGGAGGAGAGTGATGGGCCCAAGAGACCCACAGTCCCCTCAGCTGCCAAACCCAAGGTTTGTGTTCCTGATCTTTGAATTCAGCCTTTGAAGCGATTTTCACATTCATTCTCCCACTCTTAAATATTCTCCTCTGCAGTAGTAAATATCTCACAAACGTTTGTGACCACAATTACACCTGTTCCTAGAGAATTTCACAGTCAATTGAGTCACGTTATTCTTTTCATATTGGCCTCTCCTGCCCTGATATCCAGATTTCCCAACCACACGAACCAAGAGAGAGCCCTGGCAGGTTATGAGGTCAGAGTATTCTTTAAAGTGTTTTCAACTCAAATCCTCACCAAGTGCAGGCATGCAAGTCAGGCAGATAATGAGATGTCCTCAACCAGCAGAACTGCAAAGAAAGGGGAATGTTTCCTGTAAACATTGTCTCCCTGTGAAGGACTGGGATGTGCATGGCCAAGAACTCAAGGCAGTTGCTCTAATTTTTTGATTCATTTTACCCAAATTAAGGCATTCCTACTTTACATGGCACAACTCTGATCCTGGAAGGGGGAATTTCAGTTACCAGAGTGAGTTCACACTGATCTGGATACAACCAATGCTCAAACGTGCAAGAGGCTGGGCAGAAAAGCAGGGGAAAATTTTAAGCTTTCTTTGGCATTTATTCAGCCTGAATTTCCCAACAGAAAAACAAAAGCTCAGTACTTATGGGTGAAATTCTCCCATGACACAGTTAGGCTTGCCCAGGGAAGAGGAGTTACAGCACACACAGTCAGGTCATTTGGGATCAGACTCCACAAGTCTAGCTAGGACCAGGAACAGGGAACAGAGCCTGTGAGTGTCCCCTGCCCCACCAAAATCACCTGGAAATCCCAGGTGCTGCCAGGAGAGGAGAGCCTCGACTTGTGAAATATTCCTGGCCAGAGTTCAATTCTCAGTACAAACACCCTCTGCCAATCAACTTTCAGCCCCTTTTCTCCTGTAAGCTACTTCAGCTCTTAGCACCAAGCACTAATGAAACTACATCCATATTCACTCAGAACTCCTATCAGAATGCAGAGGGAAGCAGTTTGTGCAGAGGGAAATAGTTTCACATCCTGCACATCAGGTTTCGTGTGGGAGCATCTTTCAGATTTCCAGTGTAAAACAATTTTTCCAATAGGAAAAATCAAGTCTCACAGGAAAGGCTAACCTAATAAGTATGTTTGTAAGGCTCTGCCCACCTCTGAACATCCATGAAATTGCTGCAGAGATCCCACAGCTATATCCTCCTCTAGTTCTAAGGAAAATAGAGCTTATCTCTTCCACTGGGATACAGTCACTTCCAGCACAATGTTCAATAGTTACAGCTCTGTCCTAAAAGTCTAATTGCACAACACAGTAAAAATAGATGCAACATGAGCACTTAAAAAATGTACTGCAATGTCAAACAGCACTGCCAAAACGACACAATGGCAGGCCCTGGTCCTGCACAGCCCCACACGCACTCACACTGCTGTTCCACACATTTGGAACAGCTTTGCTAAGATCCATGCAGCAATCCAGGACAGGCAAGGCCTTCTGGGGGACCAGGACACTCCTTTCCTTGTTCTGCTGGAAAATTAGAGCTGCTCACTCCTAGACAACCTCTTTCAAATAATATCAAATTACCTACAAGTTACTAAACTTAGATTAACAAATAAATTACTTTGTAGCTAAGCTGATAAAATGTGACTGTTTACATATGATTTAATCCTAGAACTAAGATTAAAGACCACTTCAAACAGAGCCTTTACCCGGTATGTCTTATAAAATTCTGTTTGGTTTCAGCAGAGCCGAGAATGACTTTAACAACCTCGTTAATCACAGATTAAGAATGGAAAAGGTCCTGTTTGGCACCAGGTGTGGCAGTGGTGCCAAGTGGGGCACAAGTGGGGATGCAGGGGAGCTGCAGCATGACCTCCTCGAGCACCAAGGAGAAGCTCTGGGGGCTGGAGCTGTGCCTGAGGCTCTGGTGTGACACTCTGCAGTGCCTGGGCACAGCACCCGTGGGGACAGCAGCTCCTGGGACCTGCTTGGCCATCCCTTCTCACCTCTCTTCTGTCTGAATTCCCATGAGCCTATGCTGCTTCCATTTGAAAAGTCATCAGCTATCCCCAGGAATCCAAATTTTCCTAAATCCCTGTTTTCTAGCCCACCGGAGTCCCGTTCCATTTTGATGGTTTGTGCCCTGGACGAAACAAGGCACAAGGCTGATATTCCTCAGCCCAGCTGCCCCTCAGCAAGGGCATGTCTTTAAACAGTGTTCATGCCCTTGTCCCTCTCTGGGCACACCCAGCACTGGGGAGGCACAGGCTGAGGCTGTGTGCAGGGAGCTCCCCGTGCTGGCACAGCTCTCCCAAGCCCAGGGCCAGGCACCTGGGCACTTCTCATGGCAGGTGCCACCTGCCAGCACTCACCTGGCCATTCCCATACCTTCTGCCCTACCTGTCCCCAGGAGACTCCTCTGCAGTGTTCCCTGGTACTGGTGCAGCCACCCAATGCCCTCCAGGTCTCCTGCCCCAGAGCATTTTCCTGCTGGGCTGGGAAATCAGCCATTCTCAGTTTGTGCAGTGTCTGGTCCATGAGTGACTTGCAGGCACTGCCACCGAACTGGACGTGACGTGGAAATAGGAGTAGGAGGAAAGTCCAGACCTGCAGGACCCTGAGCCTTGAGTGAAGCCCTGCAAGGTCCTTTCTGCTCATCCCAGGCAGAGTGCCAGCACCAGAGGCTCTCCCAAGCCCACCAAACCACACAGGGAGAAGAGAAAATCTGTTCCACATTAAACATATCTAACAAACATTTATAAGCACAACCACAAAGGCTTTGCCTGAGCAGCCCTTCTCATCGTTACCTCCCATGCAGCCCCAAGGTCCCCCAAAATGGACCAGAGAGATTCTGCACATCAGAACAGTCTGGCTGCAACACTGCCCCACACATAGGCACCGGGCAAGGGCAAGCTCTGCCACCAGCAACCCACTGCAGAAAGTTCACAAGCTCTTCCTTCAGGTGTCAGCTCTGCTCCAGGTCCCACAGACACCCAGCTCTGCATGGGCAGCACAGAGCACACTGCCCAAGGGTCCAGCTGGCACTGCCAGCCACAGCTTACCTCCAGCATGCACACAGCACTGGGAGCACAGCTAACCTGATCGACCACTCAGGGAGGAATTACCTCCTAGCTGTTTATTGGAGGCAAGACAGAAAATATAGGGAGGACGGAGATTGCTTTCCCTGTGATCTTTCTAGAAGATGTTTGCCATAAATCTCTTATAAGCAAAAAGCAGAAGAAAAGATCTGGAATCCTCCCTTCTGCTGTGGAGAAGATAAGCTGTGGTTCAGCATGAAAGTCCTTCTGAGTTTTCCCCAGTTCCCATTACTGCAGTGCCCAAATATCCCATTGTGAAACAGTCTCCCCCAGAGAGGTGCAGTGCCAACGCACAAGAACCATCAGGGGGTTTACAAAAGAGAAGAGCAATCCTGGCGCCTCCGAAACTGTGCAGTCGACCTTTGAAAAGCAATTCTGAAATCCCTCTCGTCAAAACAGAGGCTCCTAAAATCACTTCTTACATTTTAGAATGTTTGTCAGATCTCTGCCCTGACAGTTTTGCAGTGGAATTCAAGTTTATGATCCGTACTCCACAGCTGCAATTCACTGCACGCTTACGGCCCAGGCAATCTCAGAGAGAATGCACAGAATTCTCTTCCTGCTTATATTGCATGTGGTTTGCATTGTTTAGCTTTTATTGTATATTCCAAGCTATTAATGCCTTGTGTTTCTGCAGCAGGTCCCAGGTGAAGGGCTGAATACACTCAGAAAGGTAAATACAGCTGAAGAATACCACCAAGCCTGGCAGAAAACCCCTGCTCTGTAACCACTCCAACGACTTTAAGTCATCTTGTAAGTACTGAGTGGTGCCTTTCTGCTCCTGCAGGAAGCCTGTGTTCTCTGCACACTGCTGCCAAACTGCTGCAGGACCAGACTAGTTCACCCCTGCAGTTCCCCTGGCACTCGGAGCTCTCTACCCTTTCCACAAGCAGAGCCAGGCCCTGCACGTACTGATTGCCTCGGGAAGCTCTGGAAAAGGGCAGAGCTGAAAAATCCACTGCTATGCAGCCAGCCCTGACCCACCTCTCCCTCCCCTGCAGGTCCCCAGGGCTTTACCAGCAAGCTACTGTCAGTACCAGGAGAAAAGGAAATTCTGCTGGAGGTGTCTGGGAGTCAGGTGTGCTGACCATGACATCTCTTTGCACAGAGCTGCCACGTGTTCAGGTTTTCCTGGATACTTCTTTTTTTCTCATACGAATTGTGCATGGCAGAAGTATAGGACTTTGCACGTGGTTTTGCTGAACAAAGCATTTGATGAAAAGCTGGAATTTTCGAAGGGAATTAGAGATAAGCAACTGCTTGTCTTGGGTTCCTGAATATCCAGCAGTCAGGTTGGGAGTAGCTGGACTTGTGGCAATCCTTGACTTGCCACACACAGGGATGGAGTGCAAACACTGTGGCTGTGGAGATTTCAGCTGCTCTGTGCTGCCACAGCAGCCCCAGAGTCTGGGAGCACCATGTGTGTGTGGATCAGAGCACACACCAGCTGCCTCCTGCACATGCTGCACTCCCTGTGCCAACACACAGATTGCTGCAAGGAAATATTTACCTCCACTTGGCTTTTAGCAAGTCTTCTTATACCTTAGCAGCTCAGTGGGATGCTGTCATCAACCTACAAAGTTCTGCAAACGCCCAGGACAGATATCATTTCAGCTGAATTAAAAAGGTCACCCAAGAGCAGCACAGAAACACAACCGACTCAATCACTCAGGGCGTTTGTCAGATCTTGTTCTGTGTGTTGTTCTCAAATGTGACTCTCTCTGGATTCTGACTGAACTGTCACACTTCTGACTGTGCCCCTGGTACTCAGACATATGTTCAGCTTTGGCTAAATTTGACTTCTTGTTGTGTTATGCAATTGAGCTTTACTCAGTGTTATCTTTTGATTGACTCCTCCACCATTCCCCTCCCGAGGGATTTATCTGAGGCCAATGACAGCCAGCAAATGTGTACTAGAACTCTTGTCTTTGGCAGCACCCGCAGGCACTGAGTGTTTTCAGGCAGTTTGAGAAGTGGGTGTCACTTACATTAGCTCGCTCTAAAATCTTGACTCACCCTGCACACACATAATCCCTCCTGCAAATTTTAGGCCATGGATTTTAATAGAGTTTCCAAAGTAGGTGTGAGGGCCACTGGCTGTGCTAATTTAGTTCCTATTGATTTATCTTGTCTCCTTTCATGGCAGCAAATTGTAAATGCTTCCTTTGCTTCACTCAGTGTTTGCTCCCTGCATGACAAGTCTGTAGCATTGATGGAATGTGTTAGTGAAAAGTGCTTTGATGTCTATTCTCAATATCACAGAGACAGAGCCTCACCCAGGGACAGTCTTACTTTGGGAGAGCTGTCTCATTCAGCCTCTCTTTGCTCACAGAGCAAAGAGCTGGGCCCTGTGATGCGAAGTAAGACACAAACCAACTTCCTAAGAGAGGAAATAAAGCTGTGTTTAGGACTGGAGGTCAGACTAAGCAACCTCTGCTGTGCCCTGCTGCAGAGGCTAAAGTGGTTACAACCACGACTTGCTGTCCCTCCATCAAAAGGAGCTGTTGTGGGCTCCTCTGTCTCAGAGGCAGAACACACCCTGCAGCGGGTCCTGCTGCACACCTCAGTCCTTCACCAATTCTACTTAAAGGCTGAAATCCAGTCCCACCTTCAGCTAGCCCTGGTCCAAAGCTGGGAGCTCTTCTTTTGTCTCCAGCTGAGCTCCCATTTCTACAGCCAGAGTGGACATGTTCTGCTGAAGTTGCTGCAGATTTAGAGGGGTGAAAGGAGAGCCTGACACCAGGTTCAACCTGAGCCACCTTCCTCCAGGGCTCCTAGCAAGATTCTGGTTAGGAGGTGCTAAGTCCTTATGTATTTATTCCCTGCAGACCTCTGTGTGGCAGCTGGAGCCAACTCTGGGGCAAAGGAAGAAGTGATACGGGGAAGTGTGTGCCACGTTGTGTCCAGCAGCCAAGGGAAGAGGACACTTAGATGGAGCCTGCAAAGATCACAGATTTTCTCTTTGGCTATAATTATGTATTACATTAGTGCTGTTGTTTAATGAACAAAACAAGTGACTTAATCTTTATAATTACACATTTAGAAAAAAAGAAAAGGGTTACAGATGCCTTTTGCAGAGTGCTTCCCCTGCCTCCTTCACTGGGAATCCCAGCGTGTGCCCCTGGAACAGCTACACTGGGACTGGCACTTGCCAGACTCAAATCCACAAACTTCTGGTTGTGCCAGTTTGGGAATTACAGACCTGCTGTCTGCAAATGACTGGTTTTCGAAGGGAATGCAGCCATCGTTTCAAGGGCTGAGAAAGAAATGTATCATAAATCAGCATATGTGGATTTTATTTATAAAGATCTAATTGGATTTTGTTCTGTAATTTCAATATGCTGTTTACACACACTGGGTATTTTTTCTTTCTCTTTTTGGCCATGAACACAAGCAATACACAACTTATAATTCTTTTCCTCCATAACATGCCTGGGTTTTGTGCTGGTAAAGTAACATCCTAGCCTTTTGTAGCTTGTTACAGTGGACTATAGAATTTTTATTGTATGTTACAGTCTGGTTTGGAGATCATCCAACCAAGAGATCTGCTTCCTTTTAAAAAATAACATAAAATACAGCATTTTTCATAATGCGTCTAAAGTGTGCAGAAATCCAAGCATGGAAAATAAACACAGCTTGGCCAACACCAAGCACTTAGCAGTCCTGTCCTGGGCCACAAAATCACGAGTTTGCCTTACAAATCTTGAGATTTCAAAGAAGCATAATTTTGGGTTTCCTCTATTTGCCCTTCTTCCTTTTAAAACTTCTTGGTTGTTTTTAAGCTATTCTGTACAATGACAAAAGTTGTCAATTTACCTTCAGTTTAAAGAATGCTGAAACCCTCACAGAATTACAGGGTATGAGGAACCAGAGCTTTGAAAAACAACTGTAACAGAGTTTAGGGTAAAATCACAAAAGCTGAGGCCACTGCAGGCTGAAATCCACTACCTGGCACAGGGCTGAGACTCCTCATCCCTCCCAACCCTCAGCACTGAGGTGCTCAGAGAGCCAAGCAGGAACTGAGACTGCCCTGACCATGGCTGGGGCTCCCCAGGGACTGGAGCTGCGCAAGGGCATCTCGTGCTGCCGTGGTCTGTACACCAGCCAGCACACCTCCACAGGAGACTTCTCAGGTACTGTGTCTGTTAGAGGGTAGAAAGAGGCAACACACCCACAGTGTCACAGCAGTGAGTCCTCGGGAAGGGCTGGACTGCATTTCCACCCTCCATCTGCACCAGATCCTTAAAGTTCATGGGATGGGCCTGCTCAGCCTTCCCTGGCAGAACAAAAGCATTTCACAGCAGTCAGCAGGACCAACAAGCACTAAATGACAGATCATCTGTCTTCTTCAGCACAACCTCAGGCAGGACTCAACGGTCTCGCACCAACAACTTTGGGTGCCAAGTACCTCACTTAACTCTGCTCAGGGTGCATGGAGTCAGCTTCAGGGGTGCTAGGAGAAACACCAAATCCCACTCAGAGCAGGGCTCACTGCTCACTGCTCCAGGCACCTCTGAGACACTTGTGAACCTGTGCTCAGGAGTGGTCTTGGAGAGCCTTCACCAAAGCATCCACTGTGCAGCTGCACACTGGGCATCTGGACACCCATTCTGCCATCAGTGCTCCAATGTCAAATGCTCAAGGTCAAGTCATGCAAGCCATGAGCACGAGGAGCCCTTCCTCACACGAGCAGCCAGGCAGCTCACACAGGAGTGCCTGGCTCCAAGCACATAGCCATTTTCAGATGATTTGTTATGAAGTACATTAATTAAAGGGCATCTTTCAGTGCAGGACCAGTTGCCAGAGCAGGATTGCACGCAGCAGATATGCTCTCAGTGTTGACATGTAAGGGTAGCATCGCCTCAGCAGTGATAGGAAGGTGTTGAAGGGACAAAGCCCATCCTCCCAGGAACTCCATCTCTGCAATCACAGCAGGCCATGAGCCAGCCAGGCACTGGGTCCTCTGTCCACAGCCCCAGCAACAACACTCAGCAAGTGCCTACAGACCCCACGGGATCACAGACCTAAGTGCCTACAGACCCCACGGGATCACAAAGACCACCCTCTAGGCTGGGTGTGTTCATAAGGTAAAAAGCAAAGCTTATGTGCAAGCTAACCAGCAGAAGGCAGTTGGGGTAAAAGATGCAGGCTCAGATCCATTTTAGATGCTCAATTCCTACTGACAAATCACCTGTAGTTTGAAGAATACACATTCAACTGCAAACTCAGGGCCCCAGTGCCTCTGTGGAGTGGCTCACACTGACCTCCCCGGGATCACACAGTGGGTGCAGCACAGCAGGGAAAATCAAGCCTGCTCCTTCACCCTCCCCATCAGACTCCAGAGGTGTGAGCCAGACAGGTCACCTCGGTGGGACACAGACAGGGCTGGAGGACAGCAGCAGCTAACAGCACAGCTCCTGTGTCCACAGCCATCACAGGACACCCCTCGGTCCACAGGGCATTCTGTCCTCTCTTGTCAGTCCACAAAGGCCATTTGCTCCAGGAGTAAAAAAGAATTCAGCTGCTCCTTAAACATCCCCTCACACCTCCCTCAGGTCACACTGAGTCGGTCTGACACAGAAAGGCTGTTTCGCAAGGCAGAATTACGTGTCCTACAGATGTGATCAATCACACAGAGCAAACAACCAGCTCCAACCACCACCCAGTTCCAGCAAGGGCAAATGTCACCCCTGAGCCAGCAGCAAGCCCACACAGGGCAGAGGACATCACAGATCTTGTGAAAAAAAGGGCTTTGTGAATGTGATCCCAATGCCAGGTCCCCCAACAGCAAGGGTCCCATGCAAGAATGATTTCTGTCCTGATAAATGCATCAAATTCTGCCCAACTTTTTGACCAAAGCAGTTCCATGCCCACAGTGAGCTGTGAGGCTCCAGGAGCTGTCCTAATATTTACCTGCGCTCACAGGGCACTCACAAAGTCATGGCATTAATTTGTAGGTGGTGGCTAAATGGCTTGAGAAGGCTGTGGGTCTGCAGGCACAGCCTGAGCTCTCATGCTGTAGCATGGAGAGGAGATAAGGGAACAGATTAGAATCAGTATCAAGTGAAGAACTGTTCAGGAATGTCTTGCTGAAATAGCCCCTGAACTCTGTGAAGACTTTGTAAGCAGCACTGTAAACAGTTTTCTACCAGGCTTTGGCCCTCAGCTTGTAAGGGCAAACCCACAATTAAAACAGGCTGCAAAACCAGGAAAAATAGCAACACGGAGTGCCACAAACCCCCTGAGAGGAGAAATTCTTCATCCTGTGTCCAGGCAAACACTCAGTGCTGAGCTGCAGCGGCTGAGGCTGGAGATGGTCACAGGGCAGGCAGGGACAGCCTCAGGTCAGAGCTGTTTCTACAAACTCCTCCTGTGCTGCACGGGCTGTGCCCAGCTCCCTGCCGAGGGCAGGTGACTTCAGGCCAGGGCTCAGCCCTGATCCCAAAGCTCCAAAGGCATTTCCAGCACTCCACCAGCCACCACTCGCCCTGCTCTCCAACACGTGAGAGGTTCGACTTGTATCCTCGTAACCTCTGCTCTAAACAAAGCGGCAAAACCATTAAGTAAGACAAAAGCAAATAAAAAAATCTGGATGGTGAAAGAGTCCATGTGTGGGGAAAACACAGTATTGACCCAATAGGGCAGGGAGCAAAAATTGCAGCTAAAATCAGTTTGGAATAGCATGGGTTGTCCTGAGCCATGGCAACACATTTAGAATCCTGTGTCACAAATCACTATTTCTCAAGGCACCCTCCAGCAATCCAGGCAGTAGGATGTCCAGCAGTACCTGGAGTGAGGATGGCAGGAGCAAACTGTCCCTGTGGAGGAGCCAAAAGCCCCAGAAACACAGAGCCATGGCAGAAAGTGAGCCACGGCTCTCTCCACAGAGCCCTCTGGCTAAGTGAGCAAGCAAAAACTTTTCTGGAAGAAAACCAAGTATATTTGCAGACAGGCTAAAACAATAAAGGGAAATTTAAAAGACTGAATCAAGGGATGGGAGGTCAGGGACAGAAGCTGAAATCTCAGTAGCAGCTGCCTGTGAGGGGCAGTGGACTCGCTGGTCCATCCCCACCGGCCGGGCCAGGGACAGAGGAGGTGTAGCACGAGGCTGGGGAAATGAGAAAGATGTTTCAAACAGCAATCAATTATCAAAGTCAGAATCTGCATCTATGTCCTCTCCTTGTGGAGGAGCCAAACGCCAGGGAAAGCTGGAGCTGTCGGGTCTGAGCCAAGAGGATAAGCACAAGGGGCACCTGAGGTGGCTGTGGAGACACCTGTGAGCCCCTGCCTGTCCCTGCCATCACACAGCTTCAGCACTGACCCTCTCCAGAGAGGAGCATGCAGACTTTATTCCTCCTGTGGTCAAGTGGCCTCTAAGGCTGCAGAGCTCCAGGGTGGAGATTTAAACCCTGAAGCCTCACGAGACCCTGAGGAGATGTCTGGTAAGGGACACTGAAGGAGGCTGCTCAGCAGGTCAGGTCCCAGCACTCCACTGTGCAGTGGTACCCAAACCAAGAATTCACCAAGAATACAGCACAGCAAATCACATTTCTCCAGAAGAGACCTGTCTGCAAGTCACAGTTTTCTCCAACACAAACCACAAGCCTTTGGCAGATTTTTAAGGATGATTGTACTGAGCTCCTCAGCTTCAAGGAAGACTAAGATGTGCCTAAAGCCATTTACACTGCCTATGTTAAAGCATGATGCCAGACTGTAAGGGTGTGCTCATGGCCCTGCATCTCCCTTAGTGCCACAAGGAGAAAGAGTCTCCTTCCAGCACTCACAGACACGACCCTCAAAAGCACCATCAATGTGCTGCTGTCCCTGGCCACAGCTGCAGGGAGGCAGGTCCTTGGCCTCTCAGAGTGGAGCAGAGGGAGCAGCCCCAGCACTGCTCACCTCTGGAAGCAATTACTCAATGCAGGAACTCGCCTAGATCCTGGTCCAAACGCTAAATGAGATGTTAATGACTGTGCTGATATTCTGTCCTCCCTGACAGTTGGAACGTTTCCTGTTCCATTGCTGCTGAAGATGCTTCAGCCGAGGGAGGGGGTTGGTGTGATTAGCTCAGACCTTCTCTTTTCACACACTGTGGGCCAGATTTGTGTGGTAAAATCCAGAGTTACTCCTTTGAAGTGACACATTTCACAGGTATGACTGAAAACTGTTGGCTTATTTCCACAGGGTTATTCTGGATTTACAGCAACAAAACCAACAGGAAAGTTAGAATTTGCCTATCCTTGACAATTAATTGGGAGGCATACAGGGTGTGAATTTAAAGCACAGTAGTTATTACTGAATTGTTTCTCAGAATACAACTGAGTTAGACCAGAGTTACTCTTCCTTCTGGAACAGAACAGTGGAATTTAGGAATAGGTGCTCCAGAGCAGCATCATGTTATTTTGCAATTCTGGAATAACAAGTCTAGCAGTGAAGATTTAGCAAGATGGTCATTCTATGCTTTACCTTCTGGGATCAGAGAAACTCTCTTCCACCTTATTTTTTCAAACCCAGCTGACTCTCCTGAAGAGTTTATGTTCCTAAGTCCAGTGTGAAATTCTACAGGGCTCACCTGCACCACTTATTTCAGCATTAGCTTTTATTGCTCAACTGATTTATTTAAAGTGGGAAAAAAATCACACAGCAAAGAAATCCAAGCATTTGTAGGAGCATGGCAACGTTTTCCATACATGCTTTCCCCGTGAGTCAGGGTCCATCCTGTGCACTGACACATCCTGCAGACTTGCTCCAACTCGTGGGGTAAAGCTGTGGGTGACACAGACTAGGGAGACACCAGAGCAACCAGGGGAAACTCTGTGTCCAGGAGCTGCCAGAGGACACAGCTCCCCAGTCACTGTTCCCAGCATGCTGCTCACTTTGCTCTATGAAAACTGTGCAAGTGCTGAAAGCAGCTCCCTGGTGTCCTGCTCAGGACACTCTGGAGCAGCTCAGGGAGGCTGCAGCTCCCTGAACCAGGACAGCATCCCACAGCTCCTGCCGAGGCTGGGGGACTCAGGCCTGTCTGAGCCTGAGCAGTGACTCCAACCAAGGCTGTGCACTCAGAGCACAACGGCTGTTCCCACAGAGCACCACACCTGGACACATCTATCCCGGAATAAAATGTGACTCGACACCATCCACTCTATCCCTGTGGAGGGTTTGGTTGCATTGGCTTTAAAAGCCGATTAGGCTGACACAGAACAAGGCTCTATTTATTCTACAATGAGTTGTGCAGGAGTATAGATGATGGAATGAGTCCATCCCTAAAATTAAACCCAGAAAAGCACACCCTGAATCACGTATATTAATAACCAGTATATATCATTTCAGTGCTCCGAGCACCAAATGGTCCTCCTGATTAGGACAACTCGGGTGACTATCTGTCAGCAAGATTTCCACCCCCAAAATATCGTTATCTAATCTGAAAGCTAGGCAGATATTTCACTGGCTTGGACTGTGATTTATAGCATGGTGTATCAGTCCAAACCTCCTGAATGATCTTAATTAAACTCTGAGGGTGAAAAATTAATCACCATCATTATTTTATTATGCATGACCAGTAAAAAAATTACTTCAAATTTACATAATGTCTAACTGAAGATTATTTAGTAGTCACATTGAGATTCAAATTGTTATTAATTATTAAACTTGTCCTTTTATCATTGGAGAGGAAGAGGCAACATTTTGGCACCAAGTTTCTGGACAGTGAGAGGGAAGGAGCTGCTCTGGTGTTCCTGCCTTCTCCCACAGGTGTCCAGGGCTCCCTTCCTGCTCCAGTCCACTGCTCTAACACCAAATGCCTGTTCCCCCCCCAGAAACAGGTCTTTATCCACACTCTGTCCCCAAAAATACCTTTACCAGCAATGTATAGCATACACTGTATGCCACCAACTCATCTTCCAGCCAGCCCTGTGTGGAAATGACTTGTTCTCAGTGCTGGGCAGCATTATATGCAGGTTTCTCAAACAGGCAAGAGAACATGATGGGACAGGAGTTTCCCTGAAGACATCTGCCCTGCAGGTGCTCCCAAACAAGCCCCACTCTGTCTCACCTCCCCGTGCACCTCAGGGATGCATCCCCTCCTCAGGGATCTCCTGCCCTGTCCTGGTGGGGGACACAAGTCCTGCACAGAGCTGCTGGGATGAAGCTGTTTTCACTCCCTGGGTCCCTTCAAGGCACCTGAGTGACAAATTGAGCCTTGGGGCAGCAGATTGGTGCTGCCTCTACCCTGCTGCTGGGGTGAAATAACCCCTCTCCATTTTCCGTGTGCTGCTTTGGCTTCTCTTGGATGGAAACTGATCTGGGACATCCTTGTGGACCTCTATGACTTCCTCAACACATTGCAGCATCTGAGTTCCTGAAGAAACAGGCTCTCCCTCTGAGGAGCTGAACAAAGCCCTTCCTGAAGCCCTGTCAGTGCCTCAGAGGGGTCAGGAAGACACAAGGCCACGCAGGTCTCCTCAGGAGCCTCCCCAGTCCTTCCCTTACCATGCCCAGCTTTCCCCAGGGCACCCCTGGCTGCCTCTGCCAGCTGTGCTGTGCTGGCACTCTGCACCCTGGGGCAGAGATCAGGGAGGGATGTGGCACTGGCTGAGAACAGGGGAGTGTATCCACAGGGCTGTCCACACTATCAATACATCTACCCAGGGCAGCCCCCAAGGCAAAGACAACAACCTGCCTTATCAAACTATCACCTTAATGAGCCAAGATTGCAAATAATAGATGATTGTGTGGGCTAATGGCTCGGTACAAAACCAGATAAAACACAGCGTGGACTGGCAGGAACTCTGCAAAACACAGTTGACTATTTATACTGATTTTCCTTAAGAATATCAATAAGTAATGTTGAAATTGAAAAAGTATTCCAAAAATAAGCCTCGTGAGTATTCCAAAAATAAGCCTCATGAGGAAGTCAAGGAGTGGCTGGTAAACTATTACACACTGCATTGCATTTAAAAGCCAGTATGGAAAATTATTACACCATGAGAGTCCTTACTAGTAGTTTCATCACCCACAAGAAATCACTGGCTCCTGATAGCATCAGCCAGAGACCAGCCTGGATGCTCTTTCTAGCCCCCTGTGCCAGGGGGTAACATTGCTCTTCACTTCTCCTGGCACAGTGGTGGACTCAGAGCTGCTGTGCTGCCCTGGGCTCCATCCACCAGCACAGACCACAGGCACTCACTACCCTCAGATAGGGAAACTGAGGCAGAGATTGATTAACAGAAAAGGTCAGAGATCATGTGCAGACTATGCCTTGGAGATTCCAGATTTTCTGGCCATCTACTACATCCCTGACAGGATCACCACACAGTTAAACCCCCTTGTCTGACAGCCCCAAAAGCTAAGCCCCACCTCACACCACACTCTGTGCCTGTGCCAAAGTGCCACTGGACCAAGGCAAAGTAAAGATCTGGAGGCTGAAGCTGCACTGGACCTGTCCCACAGAAGAGATGTTGTTAGCCAGTCCAGTATATATTTATATATCAGTCTTCAGAGAGCAGCAATGTTCAGTTGTCATCAGATGTTTGTCTGCCTGGGCAGAGCTCTCCAGTTACATGCATATATTGCAGGGTGACACTCACAGATCTGGTTTCTTGAGAGAGATAATGAAGTCCAGGACTCTCTGGCAAGGAGCAGAAATGTCAGTATGACAAGCTGATCGCTTACTATACCATAACTTAATACATCCTGTGCATGTTTGGGAGGATGTTTTTGATGAACTAGCAACCCAAATTAGCAAGGAATTCTTAGCATGTGCCTGGTCTTCTCATACATCAGGTATCAAGATTCACCTTGAATGGGAAGATCATTCCCTAAGCATGACTCCATTTGCTCAGCATTGCAATTTATGACTCAAAGGAGCATGGAGAGATGAGTGTAGAGCTGGGAATGTCCACAATTATTCGGGGAAAGCAGATGCCATCAGACAAGCTGCACCATGAGCCTCCAGACCACACAGCTCTCCTCTGGGCAGGGCAGCAGGGACAGCTGCCAGCACTGCCCCTTGGCCACCAGGACAAAAAAAATGGACAGCAATAACCTATTCTCCAAACTGCAGAGCACAGTTTGGGAGTGATCTGGAGTGCTGCCTGATCCCAGACACTTAATGAAGTCCTTCTTTTGCAAATCCCTGCAAGAGTAGGAAGCCAGAATGGTGACTTTTTGCTTCCAGCAAAGCAAAAGACTCTTCAGGGGCAGTTAAACTTCGCAATGGTGGAATTAAATACTGCAGTGATGGACTTAAATATTGCCATGGTGTATCACAGAGGGATGAAACGGTGGCTGACAGGAGTGTGGGCAGTTTGTAACTCAGACTGCGGAGGAGGAGGACAGGTTTAGGCCTACAGCTTTGTAATCTCACTGTAGTCAGATCCTGTTTACTAGACTGACAAACACAACAGCTAGAGAAGTGAAACTGTTTACTTGTTGCAAACTGCTGATGCTCACAGCTTTTGCTCCATGTGCCTCTCGTGTTGCTTTCCCATCCTTCCAAATATAGTCTTCTGTGACAGGCAAGATCTGGAAGCCTTTTAAGCAGGAGTCTCTTCCCAAAGGGCACTGTGCAGTGCAATTTGGCCTTTACATATCACTGGCACTCAGGATATAGAAAGAAATTATCTTTCTGGAGATTAGACAGGAATCCATACAAACCCACAGAAACAGGGAGATTAATTGCTAGGAATATTACCAAAGCTGTATACCCTGTGCAGCACATGCTTGTGCAGGGTGTTTATGTGTGCCTCTGTGTGTACCTTTACAAAGTAGGCTGAGTGGGTGTGTGTGCACACAATCTTCCCAGAATTTCACAATTTAAGTTGACTGGGTGGAGGGCAAAGAAGGCTGTGATAGGGAACAGAGTGATGCATCCATTGCTTCTACAAACTGGATGAATTGTTAGTCTAGAGAACTCTCACTGACATGTCTGCCCAACCTGAGTGCTGGTCTAGAGTCCAAACCCACGAATTCAGCTCCTGATCCTCTTGGTAGCCACAGGTATGTCCATAAACACACCTTGCACTTTCTCTTCCCTGTGTTACAGGGATTCAGATCTAGAGCTACTATAGAAAAGGAAGCAAATAATATCCAAGAACCAGAGAGAAAGAACAGGGATCTGAAGACAGAATGTGACAGAAAAAACCAACCTGCAATTTACCAGCACAGAAAAGGTAGCTCAGGTCCTGCAGGGCCCAAGGACTGAACATACTTTGAGAAAAGCAGCTTAACAAGAAGACATCAAGGTCACAACAAAGTATGTGCTCCTCACCTACAGCACTCAGTGAGATACTGGTCCACTGAAGCCCACTGATTTCACTGGGGTCACAGTTTCATCCTGGTCCTTTATTTTTTCTGTTGACAGCACTGTAAATAGCCTGACTAAGTTCCAAAGTGGGAACATGCCCAAGGCACTGCTAGTGATGAGCTACATTGCTGTAGGTGGTAACTAAACTGTAAATAAACCTGTAACGCTTTGGACTTTGCCTAAAACAATGTTTTTTCCTGACTAGAAATTCAGGCTTGATACAGAGCAGGGAGAACACACTGACTCTAAAACCTCCCAGGGCAGACTGACATGGAAGCCCAAGCTGATGCCAGGAACGTAAGTAACTGAACTCTCCATCCTAGAAAAAGTTATTTGTGTTCTGCAAAGCTCCAGTGTATAAAATGTGTAGGAGCGGATCAGAAAAAGAAAAGAAAACTAAACAAAGAACCCAAGTAAAGTCTTTGACATCAGGTGAAAACAGAACATGCCAGAGAACAGCCCTCTGGGCCTAGGCCTTTTAACTCCTTCCCATACAGACCCTGCTGGAGATGAGCTGACTTGGTTCAGGAGTTGGCTCCTGACCCACACCTCTCCAGGTGGGCTCTGCAGGAACCTTCCAAACACGCAAAACCTTTACAGAGAAGGCACCAAAGCTCCTATTTTGCAAGGGAGAGCTGAGGATAATCAGCCTGATATAAAGTTGGATGTACCTTCCTGCTCTCACTGACGACCTGGGCTTTCTTGTGACAAATCCTCTGGTTTTATTTCCCAAAGCAGTGCTGTTGGAGCAGTGCAGCAGCTGGGCAAAGCCAAGCCAGGGTGCTCACCTGGGCAAGGGCCAGTGAAAGTCACAGCTGCACTCAGAAATCAGGTAACAGAAAGAGGAGAGGAATGGCTCCAGTGTATCTGTTTAGGGGTTTGAGTTTTGAACTATAGCAATGCTAGTAGGGACATCATTTGGCCATTTCTAAACACCAGCAGGAAACCCTGCAGAATAAGGAGGTGTGAAATGGTGATTCCTGAAACAAGTCTTTCCTCTCTGCTGCATACAGCAAACCCATGCTTTTCTGGCCTGTGTCCCTCACAGAGCAGCTCTGCTCCAGGGGACAAGGCTGCCAGATGTCATGCTGACCACGAACACTCCCTGAGCTGTGTGAGCAAACCCCTCAGCAGAATGCCAGCAGTACACAAACCTACACCTGAAACACAGACAGGTGTTTACATCTCCTAATCTGAGCTCCAAATCTCACTCAGAGCCATCTCTGGTTCCTCATGCATCTTTTGATCTAATCCTTGTCCTGACTTGTGTTGGTGATATTGCCACTGGCAACAGGCAAAGTCAGGAATGTAAGAACAAAAGAACATAGAAAGAGAGAGACCATCCAGGCCATAAAGCCCAACATCATGAAAAACTCATGAGCTTGGAAACTTAGCTGATTCTTCTATCCACTTCTCCTACCCTGTAAAAAAACTGGTACAGACATTTTCAATCTGGTCAATGAAACTCCATTTGGGTTTTTTTTTCAGTGAAAAACAATCATATCAATGAGATCAAAATTATTTCGATTATTTTCATCTTTCAGATTAATAGAAAACTATGTTATTTTTAAAGAATTAGTTGACTAGGTGGATGCTGATTTAAGCTGGCAAGTGCCAGAGAGGTTGGCACCTCAAAGCCAAGCTTGAAATGATCTATTCTGCCTGTAAGAGCTCCACTGATCTCCCTGGCCTTGCAAAAGAGCCCAGCTCCTGCAGATCAGTCACACTCTGAACAGCACAAGTGGAGAGACAGCACTGGACCACCCTGCACATCAGCTCATCAGAAATACTGACCCTGACTGTGCACAGGAAGGTGAAACAAGAAGGGATGTACTCTGTGAGCACTGTGCACTCAGGCTGTTACAGAGACAGATGGCAGGAAAGCAGACAGAACAAGCAACATCTATTACTATTTACCCTGGTTTTTCAGTAGCATCACACATAAAATGTCTGTTCCCACTCCCCCATCAAAGTTAAGAGAAGAATTCCCACTGTCTGGCCTAAGGATCAGGCCCACTATATATTTTAAAAGTTAGATCAGCAGCTTTGAAAGTCTCTGAAGGGTTTTTATGATGCTGCCTAATTAATTCAGAAGCAAATAGATTATTTCTCAGGAGGTGAAAAGCAGGAATTATTTAAAAGCTGCCTTCAGGCAAACTACCAGGGAATAAGAAAAATGTAACTACTGGTTATGTCAGATTTCATTTTCCAGATCAAAATTCATTGTGTCAGCTCCTTTGCTGTGTTGTGATTCTTTAGAGCTGCAAGGAGAGCCCTGTGAGGTGCTTCGCAGGGCGATGCAGCACCTCACTGCACTTCCCCATCTAATTAACAGCTTCCAAATGGGGTCTGCCAGGGAGGGCAAGGCAGCCAGGGCAACCAAAGCCAGAGGTGCCTTCCCTCCTCTCCAGGTTACCTCTGCATGGGACAGGAAAGCTTCTCACAAGTAGAATTGTGTCGTGCAAGTGGTATCATGGGTCAATTAAAGCACTGCATGACTGTAACCTCTTGTATTAACTTCTGCACAAAAGAGTAATAGAGGGATCCTTATCCAGAGGTCTTGTCTTCTAAATATGTAAATACAGGGCTGAGGGGATAGCAGAGCTGCAGATAAAGTCCCACGGTGGGTCAGTGGCAGAATTAGCTCAGGTGCCCTGCTTTACCTGCCAGCACAGCTGCCTCTGGATCTGCAGCTGCTGCAGTTTGGCCCAGCAAACTGAAACTACACCCGTTCACTCCAGCTCTGGCTTCGGCCTGGGAAGGTGGCAAATGTTTTTAGAAATTATGGAACAGCAGAAGACCAAAGAGGCATCAAACACCCAAGTCCTAGGGGAAGTCAATAAACCCAACTTCCATCACAGCCTCTGAAACAACCCAGCTGAGATGGAGAGTGACAGGAGAGCTCTCCTCTTAACACATCACACACTGGGAACTTAGAACAGCTTATTTAGTGTAAGCTCTCTGTGTAAGAGGGTTGTGCTGCTTAATCCCAGCTAAGCCTTCTAAGACACTGCTTTTTAATTCAAGGGTTTCCAAGGGAGAGTGTTAATGTGTTCCACACAAAGAGGCAAATGGTGCAAGGACCCTGTGAAAAGCACAGCCTGTCCAGCCTCAGCCACACTCAGCTCTGTGGGGACCCCAAGGCCCTGGCTGGGCAGGAGGAAGAATCAGCAGGCACAGCACAGCCTGGCTGGGCCCTGCTGCAGTCGGTGGAGGTGCTAACACCTGAGGAGAAGGAGGTGGCTGCTGGTGAGCAGGTCCAAGCAGCCCAAAGTCCAGATAACCCCCAGAAAGTGCCACGTGTTAACTCCAACAGCTGCAGGAACAAAACACAGTTTGAGGCATGAAGCAGCCAGATGACCAACCAGCACAAAGCATCTGACCAGAAGCTTTTCCTCCTTCTCAACACTCTCCCTGACCTGCTGAGTGCTGTGCAGAGGCTCTTTGCACCCGGCGCACCCTGTGCTGCCCCAGGACATGGGAATCGTTCCTGGGCACCGGGACGGGCAGAGGCCTCTGCATTATTCACTGCCACCACACTGCCAGCCTTGCTGTTCACCCACAGCTCTGGAAGCACCAGGCTGGAGTAATGTGTCTGCAGCAGCTCCTGCCTCCTGCAAGGCTTCACTCACAGGGAGAGCTGCTGCTCAGCTCTCCTTGGGGACGGACGGGGCTGCATGGGAATTCTGAGACTCTGAAGTACTCAAACTTGGGCTCAGCCAGCCAGGCTCAGGTACTCAAACTTGGGCTCAGCCAGCCAGACTCACAGAACACCAGTCTCTGGGAAGACTGGCTCACCCCCCTGTTTGTCTGGGATGCCCTCCAGGTACCTGAGGACTGTAAAGCAAAGAGGAGAGTCAATAATTCACTCTTTTACAGGACAAAATTCAGATAAGCCTAGCAAACCAAGCCAGCCATGCACTCTGTTGGGGCTTAGCTGCTTCAGTCCTTAAATATTTTGGCTGATGGCTCCTTTGAGTTCTAAAGGAAAATTAAGAAGCTTGCTGGTTTTAAGAGGTTTTGCAAATCTCCCTCCTTTAATTCTCCTCATGTACTCTGGGTGTGTTCTCATTACAACTAGGGAAGACCTGAAGATCTTGTTTCCAGGCTCTTCAGAGTGAGGCAGATTTGAATTCAAGTCATAAGAATGTGAACACAAAAGAGCAAATGGTGAAGAATTTCCTTACTCATCAGCTTTCCCTAGTCTTGACTTAGATCTAAGTGATTCTACTAGCAATTTCTGTATCTTTTCACAACTACAGAACCCAAACTGTATTTGATGTGAATGTGCTGAAGACAAGATATTTACAACATTTCTTCAAAGAGTTGTCTGTATTTAAATTAGATGGCTTTGAATAAAATAAAGGGCTGACCTAACAGCTGTGGAATCAATAGGAAAAAATGCTGACTATGGTGGAGTTTTGAACTCAAGTCTATACAGTGGAACAGGAACTGGGGCAGTAAAGAGTTCAGTCAGAGATGGCCAGGGACAAAGGACTAAACTGCTCTGTGCAATTCACTGACCCCTCAAGAATTATGTAACAGACCCAAAATTCCTTTGCAAATATCACCCAGGTGAAGTGCTGTGCAGAACAGAAGTCTGGAGTGGGATAGGGAGACAGAGAGACAAAGAACATCACTGGGTCAGGCACCTTCCAGTTTTCCTCTTTCCAAAAAAGGCAGAGGAAAAAAAAGAACAAAAAAGGGGGGGGAAGGGAAAAGAAAAACCCCTTGCCTGCAAGAGGAGCTCTTCATTTAGTCATTACTGTAGAAGCCCTGGAGTAGTAGCCTAAAGGAGATCCAGACAAGGACCTCTGCTTACAATTATTTTATAGCCCTTGTACCATTCACAGCAAACTAATGCAAGCAAGGACTCATTTCTGTTACAGTCAGGAAAGTGTTTGTGTTGGCAGAAAATGTATCTTCCAAGCCTATTAATGCAGCACTACAAAAGACAACAGTAAGTTACTCAAACTGGAGATCAAACCTGTTTACTCTGATGAAAGAAACAGTTAAGGGCACCAAGAGGTGCAGCAATAGCTGACAGGTCAATACACTGAGTCCAATCCTGCAAATGCTTTGTCTTCTGAGGCCACATAAATAACACAAATGATGGGAATACTCACAGCAGCTTTGTTATTTCTAGCTGTAGTTGGGAATAAAACTGATCAGGCTGTTTGTCAAGGTGCAGCCATGCAAAACACAGTGGCTTTATCTTAAATGACACATAAATAAGTGACATTTCCAGTAAAGTTTTTTGGTTGTTTTAGCCACATATTGGCAGTCACACTTGCTAAGCAGAAAATAGTTGGATTTCAATAGGCTCTCCTGGGAGTGCTGGACAGCAGGGACACTTCAAGGCAGTTTGTTACTATTTTCTCACTCTCAGTCTCCCTTGGGTGACTTGTGGGTTATCCATGCCAGGACAGAGAGGCTTGGGCTGCTCCAGGCAGGACAGCTCTCCTCAGCAGAGCCTCAGTGTGGCTGTGCCCAACACTCCTGTTGTCTGGTTCCCCTCCTTACCTAACTGTCCTGCCCTCCACTGTTTGAGATTATTTATAACAAAATTAAAAGGCTGCAGTGAGTGACAGCCAATCTGCAGTGCAGCAGTGTCCAGCCAGATGGTCAGGCTATCACAACCAGCGAGGCTGAGCTCCTGCTTAACGTGGGTCACAGCATTTCCTGCAGCTGGCTGGGAGGATCAGCTCTGAGCACTGTTAGTGCACGCAGCACCAGGCCAGTGTGGCTCTCCATCACCCTCGTGGAGGCTGCAGCAAGGCAGCAAAGCAGGAAGGGTTTTTTACCCAGCAGACAGCAGCACTGCCATGCAGACTCAGAGGTGCAGAGAGCTTCAGGGCACTGGCAGGTGCTGGGAGCTGCAGCAGGACCAGCTCCTGCTGGCAGGTCCCAAAGCACAGAGTCCTGCCCCCAGTTGTCATGAAATCAAGTGGAGTTTTGCTTAAGTAAGGGCTGAGTCAGTCATGAGTCAGGATTCATGGACCTGGCCCAAAACACACATACATTTAAAAATAAGTGCCTTGAGTGCTTGGATAAGTTTTCAGCAACACTGGGGAGATGTGAATAATTTTGGTCCAGCAGGAAGATCAAAGAAGGCTGCAAACATCCCTGTTACCCAGGCTCATGGGCACTGTCCAGCCCAACCACAGGAGCTGTTTGCTTCCCAGGGTGAGAACCTCAACCCATGGGTGTCAGGGAGTGAAATCATAGCTACTCTTTGATGTATTTATATGGGTGGAGATTCCAGGTCATGCAATGAAATGGAATTACTCACGCCCTTTTGTTCCCAAGGATTAA
>NW_008679854.1:45910-52631 GCF_000695815.1 Acanthisitta chloris | reverse complement strand
TATCATAATGTTTCGGGAAAGAAACCCTAAGATCTATACCAGTCATACACTACTGTTCTTTTAAATATATATGATATGTGGTTAGCCTTCAGGACAGAATGCAGCAGCACAAGAGCAAACAAATGAACTAACAGCAGAGAGTGGCACATGACTGAACCACTGAGCAAGGCCCATCGGTGTGAGCCTGATCTTTCCTTCCCTCACTCCCACGGAGCACTCATCACTCGTAATCATATGGGAAAACTGCACCAATAAAGTAATGTATTGTTAATATTCCTATGCTGATTCTTTCCTGCCTGTGATATCTTGCCCTAGCTTGAACAGCCTCAGGCACATCTATTACACTCACCCAGTGGAGACAGTTCCTCCTGGTTTGAAGGTAATGAGGAGATCCATGAAGGTGTCTCCCTGCTTGGTACCAAGTTTATATCCTACACGATGAGCATGACCCCAACACATGAAGTAACTTTAGGAACAGGAATAATAACACAAGTTAACAGGTACTCACTATTCTGTAATAACTGTCTTTGTGCTTTCTCTACCCCCTGGGCAAATACAAAGTAAGCAAAGTAGTTTTCCCCTTTCATAAAAAAAAAAAAAGGTGGTGGTGGTGAGCTGGGAATGGCTGCATTGCTGTTACTGGAGCAAGAGCATGAACAAGGCAATTGTGGTGAAGAAGTTGACATGCAGGAGCCTGTTATACTGCAGAACTCACCTGTTTGTCAGAGCCCTGAGCACAAGCAAGATTCAGAACCAGTGTGGGTTGTCAGCTGGGAACAGACAATACCTGACAGGCAAAGCTACAGAACCTCAGCACTTCTGTCTGGAGCATGCAGGAAAACCCTCATGCTATGTACTGAAACCAGGCTGAGCCACTTGGCACTGCAGTGATTATTTGCTTTGGTGACATCTCCCCGTGATCTGTCTTGGCTAGCTAGAAGAGGTGTGAAACAGAACAGCTATTAGAACTAATTATTATCATTTGCCTTCAGCAGGTGCTGAGAACTTCACTGCAGAGTGCAAGGTGCTGTACAGAACACAGCAAGGAACAGGCATGGCACAAAGAGTCACAACTCATGTGAGCAGAGGGTCAATTCAGCTTTAAAATGGGTCTTATGGTGCATAAGTGCCTCTCAGTCATGTAGCAAATCACACCTCAAGCACAGATTCTCTAAGACTTTACTACACAGCAGTAATAGAGCACAAGAACAGTTTTAGTGAAGTCTAGCACATTTATGAGTGATTTGATAGAACTGGGCTGAACTCTGCAACTCCTCAGCATTTTTGCTGATTGCATCTGCATCAATAAAAGGTGGTTTGAAGAAGTACCAGCCACGAGTTACATAGAAGGGAAAGGTGAAGAGAAATCAGTGAGGAAAGTTGGTTGCTAAGGAAAAATTAGGGTCTGAAGAAAGATTTTTTTTGCTTTTCCAACAATTACAAAACCCCCCAGCTCCCAGAAGGGAGAGCTCATGTGAGCTGCCTGTCATAGCTGTGACTCTAGTGTTCATAAAGGTCAGCCTGGCTACAGGAGAACACAGCACAGCCCAATGTCAGGCATCTGTTTGGCTCTGAGAGTCATCTGCTGCTTTAAAACTGCAAACGAAACACAGCACAAAGTTGGAGTACACCAGGACTTGAGCCTTGTCCAGCAGCACAGAGCATGTGGGAGGCTGCCCAGTGCAGCAGAGCTGTGGCTGGCAGAGGTGAGGGCAGGCACAGCTCTGGGCTCCTCACCCCTCCCTATCTAACCTAAACCTCCCCTGGCAGAGCTTGAGTCTGTGCCCTCCTGTCCTTCTGTTGGTTGCCTGGGAGAAGAGACTGTGGTTGGTGTCTGCTGGGCATCTCATCCCATCACACACAGGCACTGAATTAAATGACTTTTAAAAACTTATTTCTGAGTATTTTTTTTTACATTTTCACCAACTGCTATGACTCTTCAGTCCTCTAGTCTCAGGGGTCAGGTCCATGAAGCTGGACTCCTCTGGAAC
The DNA here is from genome assembly GCF_000695815.1 of Acanthisitta chloris. NCBI lineage: Eukaryota > Metazoa > Chordata > Aves > Passeriformes > Acanthisittidae > Acanthisitta > Acanthisitta chloris. The sequence goes on along the minus strand of NW_008679854.1, from coordinate 50,640 downwards.
TCAGAGTGACCAGAGTAGACAGCAGGACTGGAAACTGCAGGAAAATGCTCTTCTCCGTGGGGATCTTGGCACCAAAGCCCCAACCCACATCCCTGAGCTGGGGAGTGGTTCCCAAAGTGAGTGAGGCTGACTCTGGAACGCACAGCTCTGCTGCCAGCCTCCTGTGTCCCTCCTTCCTGACCACCCCAGCACCCTGGCTGGTTCTCATCACACCCCGAGAAGGCATATATGGCATTTTCTATCCCTGAACACAATTTCCACCAAAAAAAAAAATAGAACTGGCACAGGAGTGAGCCATGAAAACCAATCAAGCAGCAAAAGTCGATCAGCATCTCCAGATTTCACAACTATGGATGAATGTGTGTGTATGTATAAACATATATATATATAAACACATACTTGTCTATATAAAATCTTCCATTACCCCTTAGGGCATTTGATTGTTTTGTTAATTCCCAGGATGTAATCTGTTTTGCATTAAGTGGGATGTTAAGCACCTAATTGTCAAGTGCTGATAAGCCATGGGAAATTTTATGACAAGATAGGCATCAGCTGAAGGGAGTTAAAACACATCAGATGTTGAGAAGTGATTTCCAGGAGAGATCAGTGTACACACGGGTGAACAGCAGAACCTGGGGCACGCCAGGCATGAGCTGCAGAAGTGCTGCAGGTGGAAACAGACAAACTGAGGAGTTGTACATCAAAACCTGCTCTTACCAACTGCTCCCTGCTCCCAGCTACGCATGGCACGGACAGTTTGCACCTGGGCTGATGTCATCATTTGGAAAAGGCCCCAAATTTCAGGCATTTCATGTAAAACCTGTCGTTTACACCTACAAGTACCAAAGCGTCTAAAAATACCACCCATTACCCGTAAGTACAAGAGCAAAGACAGCAAACACGTTTTTCTGCCCCCTCTCAGCTCTTCAAATAGCCCATCCCTTGCCAGCCCTGCCACGTGCAGTTCATGCCCTTGGAACTGAGGATCAGGAGCATTTTTGCAATTCAAACTGAGATTATTGTCAGCCCAAGTAATTGCTCGATCTTGTGACTGGCAGCATCATCTTCCTCCTGCCGGTGCACCTCACCCCATCTCCCTGTGGGCAGCAAGGTCTCTTCCCACGTGTGCTGGGGGGGCCCCAAGGCTGCACAACTCACACCATGTGCCACCATCCCTCCATCCATCCCTCCATCATCAGCACCCAGTGTTAGGGTGTCACAGGCTATTCCAGGTAAGTCCATTGCTTTTACTATTAGAATTCTTTTTCAATAGGCTGCTGAGCAACTCTGTGTGGAGTGGCACAAACACAAGGGAAAGGAAAGTGTGTCCCCTTGGTGCTGGCCAAGAGCTTCTCCACTCGAGGCAGCATTGCATCAGCTGGGACTGACTTACCTCCCAACATCCTAATGCTGCTCTGTCCTGGCTCTGGAACAGCAGAAGCAGATGCAGAGATTGGGTTCTGTGACACGAACACACTTTGAGCTTTTTAACCTCAAGGACCATTTGTTTTGCTTGGTGCTTCTTCTCCGAGCTCCGGAGCAGCTCTGTGGTCAGGAGACCAGAGACTGGAGGAGACTGAGGCTGTCCCTGACCTGCAGCACACAGGGCACTGCAGCCCTTGGTCAGTGGGTGCCACCTGCATTAGCCTCTCCAGAGCTAGAAACTGCTGTTGATGGACTCACAAACAGCCCCACAGAGCATCTGGTGACTCCAAAACAAGCACTTAGCACATCTACCATTGTTCTGAATAACTACAGCACAGAGGAGACATTCGCCAAAAGAACCATCCTCAGGTTTCTGAAATTTCCTGATTATACACTGTTAAAAATCAACTGGCAATAAACTCACTTCTAGCTCCTCAAAGAGGCTGATTTTTTTTCCTTTTCTGTTTTTGTCACAGAAGGTGAGAGAGGAAGCCAAGGAGGAAACACTGTAAAATTCCTACAAAAGGGACAAAAAGCTGTTGCCATTTCAGAAGGCATTTTTGAGAAACATTCACCTCATCAGCTGTCAGGCAATTCTGTTGTGCACAGTGCTGCTGCAGGCAAGGTAAAGACACAAACTGGTACTATAGTGTACACAGAAATCAGGTGATGCTCCAGGTGAATCCGAGCTGCCCTCACAGCAGGGCCCTGCCAGCCCCGACGGGCACTGGGTTGGTGACTCAGCACCCACAGAAATCCATGGAACAGCCTCCAGAGCTCTGTACAGGAGCTGACTCAGGCCCTGGTTTAGCCTAGTAAGTCAAACATGCCTCTGACGACTTCACTTTGTAGCTTCCAGTCATTTTCTCTATCTGCTCTAAACTAGCTTCAACCCTCTTTTCACAGACAGCATTTCCCCACTGGCTTCTCCACCCGAAATGGGTTGAGTTTCAACACTTGCAGCTATTTCAGCTCAGATCTATGTGCTGCTTGCAGTGACTGTAGGGACCTGAGAGACTTCCAAACATGCCTCTGACGACTTCACTTTGTAGCTTCCAGTCATTTTCTCTATCTGCTCTAAACTAGCTTCAACCCTCTTTTCACAGACAGCATTTCCCCACTGGCTTCTCCACCCGAAATGGGTTGAGTTTCAACACTTGCAGCTATTTCAGCTCAGATCTATGTGCTGCTTGCAGTGACTGTAGGGACCTGAGAGACTTCTGACATGAATTGGTTTCAATTCAAATCAGCATTTACAAACACACCCTTTTTTTTTTTCTTTTTCTCTTCTATCTCTTTTTTTCCCCCTCAAGGTGGAATGTACATTCTTTGGGTCAGGAGGGACTATCTGCTGCTATTAGGACTTCTAGTACATTGTTATCAAACAATGTGGTGGAGGTGTACCTCTCCCTCTCAGACATTAGACAATTTTCTCTAGGACAAAATTCTTAGTGGTAAAAGAAGATTGTTAAAAAATGTGAGGGGGGAGGAGGAAAAATATCCAGCTGCTTTGTAAATAGTTTTTCTCTGATGCTGATGTTTCTGGCTGCATCCCAGCTCTGTGTCACTTCCCCACGTACCCCAGTGCTGGCTTTCCCCAAGCCAGTTGTGGTGACCCCACGGTTTGAGGGCAAAGCCCAAGCACAGCAGGGAGATCCTGAAGGCATCGTAGGACACCTGGAGCCATCCTGAAAAACACCCTCCTCGGGGTCTGAGTGGAGATCCCTGAGGACCTGCAGGGGAGGGGCAGAGCAGCCACGAGGCACTGAAGCCAACTCTTCTGGAGTCTGGACCAGCAAGGCCCAGCCCATGGGAGCTGAGCAGCTCCTCTTGCAGATGCCAACCCTGACACTCCATGCCCACACCAGCCACTCGACATGCATGTGGGAAAACCACAGCACACCCACACTCAGAGTCACAGGCTCCAGCCCCAGCTGAGTCAACTCAGCCCCTCAGTTTTGCAGAGAAGATATGCAGAATCTGATGGAGCTTATCACTCCTGTATGGGGCAGGGAGCGGCTTCAAAGCACAGATAAGGTCATCAAAGTGATTGCCACCTTTAAACACTGCCTACTTACTCATTAGAGCTGATCACTGCCTGAGTTCAGACTCAACCTCCTGCTTGAGGAGCCACGAGGATGTATTTACCTTGTACTGCTCACCACTGCTGGCAGCTGGCAGAGTCAGAGAGCCTTGGGGAGGAGTCAGTCCTGCTTTCTGCCTGTGATCAGCAGCACCTTGGCTGCAGGCTCTGCCCTGAGAGGCAACTGCTGTCCCTACACAGTGCAGGACAGGGAGCTGGGCAGGGGGAGCCCAGGGAGAGCTGCGAGCAGGGACTGCTCCCCAGTACATCTCATGGATACACCTGGAACCAAAGGAGTTGTGTCAGGACACTCTGGGTCTGGGTGGCAATGGTGGCCACGTGGGATGGAGAGGAGTCCTGTGTAAGCCCAGGGCTCCACTGCACCAGCACAAATGGAAAGGAAAAGCAGGAAGGCAAGATGAGAAGTTCCCCACGCTGTGAGAACAGGACAGGGGAGGCACCACCCTTGGAGGCAGATGGGATGTCAGAGGGGAGGCAGAAGTGGTTGAAAACAAAGCAACCCTTCTTGGTTGACTCAGGGGCAGGAGTAGGGACAAGACAATCCTCTGCCAAGGGCTCTGTTTCACCCAGAACCACCTCACGAGGACTCGGATGGAAAGAATTTCACTTGCAGGCAGGAGGGCAAGTCAGACACTGTGCACACTACCCCACCCTGCCCTAGGCTTGTCCTCAGTTTGGATATGCAGTGTGCAAATCGGGAATGCATTCATAAATAAATGTCAAATTCTCAGATGTATTGTCAGCCTTAAAGAAAACGAGCAGACTTAATTAAAAATCTCACTGTTTCTTTGACTCATGACCTGAGTCACATCTCCAGCCTTGCTGCTTTTTCTATCTTTAACACACATGAAATACAATCGATACTTATCAACTTCAACAAGTCAGCAAGATGATACTCCAGTGTCTGAGAAAGTCATCCCTAAGCTGTAGCAACGAGAGGCTCAGGATGTCTGAGGAATCCCTGTGCAATATGCTCATGTGATAACGACAGGCAGATTTGCTGAAATCACAACATGCCATGAATCCACTCCCACGTTCCCTATCCATGCTGCATTTCAGGTATTTTGCTCCATCAGGTGACAGCACAGACCCACTGGGCTCCCTAGGTCTGTCACTAACACTCTCCTCACAGTGGGTGGAACATTCAACCCCTGACAAAGGTGACAGATTTGCTCCTCTCCCTCTGACCTGTGGGAACTCA
>NW_008679854.1:42965-45882 GCF_000695815.1 Acanthisitta chloris | reverse complement strand
GGCAGTTCTGACCACCTCCCCACAAGCCATTCCCATGCTGGTGATGTGCCCTCTCCCCCTGGACTCCCAGGAGAGGCTGAGGGCTGTGGGCAGTGCTGTGTGATGGGGCAGGTTGGGCTGTGCCCCAGGCAGGCTCAGTCCCAGTGCAAGGCCCCAGCAAGCAGCTCCTCTGCCTCCGAGCAGAACCTGCACTGTTTCTGCTTCTCCAACGAGGATGAAAGAACTCCTGAATCCCAGCCCTGACCACAACTGACAACAGAACCCACAGAAGGCACCAAACCCTCACACGGCGAGGACAGAGCTGCTAGTGCTATCCTGTGAGAAAGCTTCATTCAAGCCACAACAAAGTCCACAATTTCCACAGGCTTTGGCTGAGGTCTGCTCAAAAACCCTTCCTTTTCCAGGACAGCTTCATTCCAGACCCATTTTGGCTTGTCACAAAGCCAGTGGCAAACGTCCAAGGATTTCAGCAGTAGGTGTGTTTTAGCAAAACTTGTCACAAACAGGGATAACTGGAAGACTCCAGACATCCCTACCAGTCCAGCACAGAAATGACCCTCTGGCTGGTGCCTCCTGGTGCTGGGGGTGGCAGCAGACTGAGGGGTCAGCAGCAGCCCCTGCTGTGCAGACAGCACTGCCCAGGGGCCAGGCAGACACACGGACTAGATGACCTGCCAGGCTCTCTTTCAGATGTGTTTTCTATTATTAGAGAGTTCCACCATTTTATGGTATCTTATTGCTACTAACAAGGTTTATCACTGAGGCTTGTCAGCAGAGAACAGGCACTTAAACGATACACACTGAAACCAAAGAGAACAGGCCAACTGCTGCTGGAGTGATACTCCTCATTTTTCAGCGATGCCAGAGGACGTGTAAGAGCAAGCAGAATCCACCTTAGTAATTTTGCAAACCAGGCTATCAAGCTCCAGTGCCAGGAAATGTACCTGTTGCAAAATGCAACCTAAACACCACATGGTTGTAACATCTCTACTGCCTACTCCCAGCTAGGTTTAATACAAACCTGCCATCTCCTTTTTCAGCAAAGCAATGTGATCTGTGTTTAGTGTGAGGTGTTTAGCACCTCTCTTACACTGACTTTTTCCAAAAGATGAGGACATGGTCATAAAACTTTTACTCTGAATTGGCATTTTGCAGAGACACCACCTTGGCTCAACCCTAAACAGCTTTAGGCAGCAAACTGATAAACCCCCATACAAGCACTGCGTGGCCTGACTGTGACAGCAGTGGCACCATTGCCTAGAGAGGTTTTTGCCTTCTCATCTCTTGTCCCAAACACAGACCCACACAGTAATGATAGCTGCCTTGTTTAAGGGTCACTGAAGGGCAGTGGGAATTTTCCCATCACCTTCAGGGCCCCATCAAAACATCACTCACTGTTCGATTTGCATTTGTTTGCTTTTTTGCATAGCATAATTTTCCTAAACCAAGCCTAAGCTCAGCAGACCAGCTCTGCTTAGCACAAGGTGTGAGCAGGAGTTTTAGTGCCAGGACTGAAGAACTTAAAAGCTTGGCAGATACCAGAACTAAGCATCCATTTTGCTCATTATTCCTGGCCCCAGCGGTGCTGGAGCTGCCCAAAGCTTGCAGTACTGCTTCTGACATGTGCAATCATCAGCCCTTGCTGGCAACCCCTGCAATCCCTCTCCACTCTGGGAATGCATTATTAATCATGGAATTTGGATAGGAGTGGATGTCCTTACAGTTTCCAGACTCACTGTTGAGAAAGCCGAGCCCATAAAAGGACTTGGTGGGGCTATTTCCCGCTTCGAAAAAGGAGAAAACAAAAATTCAGCAATTTAGTCCACTTCGGACCTAAGAAAGCCTGAAGATCAGGCTCTAATCTCATGGCTCCTCCAGAACACGGGCTGCAAAGTTAATGGAATTCCTTCCGACGTTCCCCAGCAGGGCTGAGATCAGACACTGGCCCGTGCTGTCTGGGGCTGCAGATATTCTGAGCCAGACTCCTCACCCTCAGCCTTGGGAACATTTTCATAATGGAACACGATGTTTGCAAGAACTGGTCCAAAGGTGGCTCCTCTGTCTGTAAATATGTCAAGAGCGAATTGGCAAGGCGAGTTCTGCGTCCTGGAATGCGCAGGAAATAGCTGTGACTATACTTATCCATAACCCAAACAGCTCCATTCCCACCACCCAAGGGGGTGTAACACGCCGTGTGCCCTGTCGAGGCCTTTCAGCCTCAGCCCCAGTTCTCCCAGCCCTCTCCAGTCCCCCCACACTGGCTGTGGGCACAGCGCAGCGCCAAGGCACCGAAGCACTTCCCAGTCCTAGACCAGCGCATAACGTCTCCGTAACTCCAACCTTGGCTTCGGCTGCCAACGTTGCCACACAAATCAGCACGCCAGACCTGGCAGCAGCTCCGCAGAATTTGGCACAAGCTCTGAGCCAGTTCGTTTCACAGTTGTTAAGAAAAACAAATCTGTATCACGGACGTGCTTCAGAGCACTCGTGTTTGGGTTTGGAAAAAAAGGGGCAGATTCTGCTCCGATTTCCTTTGGTGTAAACCCTGAATAACTCCTGGGGCTTTGGTTGCTCCAACTGTGCTGCTCTGTGAAAGGGATGAGCAAATTAGGTGAGATAAGGGTTTTTACCATGTCATTAGCATCAACATCTTACTCATGCAAATTAGTGTTTCTAGCAGGGTTATTGATTTTGCTAAATTCTGTGTCAGAACCTTTATTTTAACAACCTTGTTAAAAAATAGTTCATTAAGTGCTGGCAACACTCCACTGTGTCAAGAAAAAATAATCAGGAAAGAACATAATTTGGTTTTAACTTTGAAATAATTTTCTACTTTGCATCCACTGAGGATCAGGATTATTTTTTAACTTGTGGTTGTTTTTTTCCCAAAGTACTCCTATCTATCTGTGAAAAGCTA
>NW_008679854.1:13926-42932 GCF_000695815.1 Acanthisitta chloris | reverse complement strand
AAGAGACACGGGAAATTTACTAGTTACATTTTGCAATGTCAGATACAAGAAAATAAGTTAAATATCTGAGAGTACAAAGCAATTCTGTTCTGTAAGGGATTTTAAGGGAAAACAAAATTGGATCAAAGCTATGTTCAGCACTGCAGCATATTTACAGCGAGCAATTCATCATTCTTCCATTAAAGTGGGCTAACTTCGACAGCCAAAAAGTAAGTTTCATTTTATTTAGAGTCTGATTGATTTCAGTAGTGAGGACTTCATGCTGCTTGGATCACATTTATTTTATTTAATATAATGTTAATTAAAGGCCCAATACTACACCTTGTACCCTGGCAGCCAGTGCCAGCCCCACAGCAGGGAACTCCCAGCAGAGAACAGTGACACCCTCCCCAAAACCTCCTCCAAATACCTGATGATGAGCTTCCTACTAACTGGGCTAACCTCTAGGAAAGGGATTTCTACACTCTAGATGCTTACAAATAATTTTGCTTCAGATGCCAGACCTGGCAAACCTGAGGCTGAGGGTTTTGCCTCTCCTGCACACAGAGCCCACCATGAATACTCCTCCAGCTTCAGGGCAGTGCAAAGGGAAACACAGCACAGAGGCAGAAACTCTGAGGAGAAGATGACAATCTAGGAAAGCAGAAAGGATGCCAGCCCACATCAAAGTCATTTACAAGGAACAGTCACAAAATCTGGGAAACACCTAACACCAAAGTTCAACCATTTGAAGTTCATGTCACTGTGGCTTTCAGGAATTCGTAAGAGCACGTGTTGGGGAGGGAACCAGAGCTCAGCTAAAACACAAGAGGTTTCAGAAAAAGATATTTTTAGCATGTGTTCTGTAACCAAAAAAAGTAGCACGACTGGAAATCATGTCATCAGCACGATAACAAGGAAGCCATGTCAGATGGAACACCAGTGTGGAGCTCGTGTGAAACCTGTCAGAAGCATTTATCACAAAATATCCCCCAACACTCAATGACCTGGAGACACACCATCTCCCTGAAATGGAGCTATGCCAGAAGTCGAAAATAGCAGTTGCCTAAAACAGGGTTTTGTGCACCAGAGTTACAGGAAAAGAAGGAATGTGGCAGGCCAGTGCCCCAGTGCCAGGCTGGAGCAGAGCTGCTGGGTGGGCAGGGACCACCTCTGCCCCCACTCCCCCACCACAGCACTGTGTCCTCTGCAGCTCAACCAAGCTCCATCTTAATAATCATCCAGACATTTCTGCCACCTCCCCTTCTGCTGAAGGTGGCTCCAGGACCTCTCTGCTCTGTGCTTGGAGACTGTCCTCTAGTTTCCAACTTAAATTCATCCATGGCCAGCTTATAAATACTTGTCCTCTGGCCAGAACTGGGGTTCAAGCTGATTCAAACCCATTGAAATTAATGAGGTTTTTTCCCCATTGACTTCAACAAGCCTTGAATTAAGGCCCTGTGTGTGGACAAAAAGGTTTAGGGCAGTTTTAGTAAAAGGAGAGTTTTATCCTGTTGATCTTGGCCTCTCTCCTCAGCCTGCTGTGAACTGTCTGCCTTATTTTAATGCTGTATTCTCATCCCACTCTAGTGCAAAACTATTGAAATCCAGGACAGCCTTGCCAAGTTGTTATTAATTACTGTGGTTCTCGAGGCTCAGTTCTGCAAACTGATCTGCATGAGCTCAGAGCTGTCTCTCCGAGGATCTCGGTCAGGTCTGGGCTGCAGAAGTGAGCAGCAAAGGACCGACGCGGTGCGGGGCAGCCCTGCCACCCTGGTGCCAGCACAGCCCAGGGCAGAGCGCAGCCCCAGCACTGCTGTTTGCCTTGGCAGGCAGGGAGGGGCCAGCAGGGAAACCTTGCCTTGAGACAGAGCTGCCCAGGCCAAAACAACCAGCCCTTTTGCTTTCTGGAGCTTCAGCACAACTCGGCTGTGCTGGAGGAGGGCACGGCTGAGCTCTGCTCCTGCCGTCAAAAGGAAGAAAGTTGAGTTTTGAGGAAGCAACAGCTGCTGTTGAATCTAACTTCTGTGGCTGCAGCACAGAACATTTCTTCCCCTAAGAAATGGCAAGATGTCACACAGGATGAGTGTGGGGTCAGAAGTGTATTGATATGTGGGCAATTTATTGCATTTCCAGCACGGGGAAATCCTTCTTTTATTACCAAATGGGATGTGGACTGGTTTGCCCTGCCTTCATTACTGAACCTAGTACTTAAGCGGTGCCAGGACTGCATTAAAAGCAAGTTTTGGGTCTATTTGTGTTGTTCATTTTAGCTGAGTAGTGAAAAAACCTGGGAAAAGCTGTTTTGCAGTGGAAACAGAAAAATCTCAACTGGTTATTTTAAAAAGTTATGTTCTCTTCAATTAGACCACAGGCATTTTATAAGGCAAGAAGGTCAGGATGGACTTCACTCCCTGACCCTGAAATGCTCAAGTAGTCTTATCAGGTATTTGCATTGAGTTATGTAGGATGAGTTTAGATCTCAATAACCTAGCTAGTCCAATGCCTGTAAAAATATGTAGGAACCTAAAAAAGAGTGACATCAGCTGTAACTGCTTATTCTGCTCCAGATTTGGCAGGTAAAGATCAGCAAGAAATCAAGTGCATTATGCTGCCTGGGCTCCGAGCCTGTTTCCCATCATGTAGGGAGCCAGGTCAAAGCCCTGACACAATAGCAGTTTCTGCTCAATGCCAACTCTTCCCAGCCTGGCTGTGTGAGTGCAGAGCTGTCTCCTGAGGTCATGGAACTGCAATGACATCCACACTGCAGTGAACATCCCTGTTCAGGAGGCGAAACGGCTGCTCCTGTGAGGCCACTGCGCTGCATTCAGACTCAGGCTGGCAGAAGATGAGCTACAGCACAACAGTCGAGGACACCCCTCATGCCAAGGCACATGGAACACATGGACCAGTGGCCTCCAGAAGGCCTGGAAAACAACTGGGTCAGGAGAACTCAGGTATCTGTGTGAGCTATGACATAGCAACTGTCAGTACATTAAGTGACAAGTGACTTCTGTTTAGATGTGCCATGATAACTTCACCTCACTACATCCTTCCGTGGGGAAAGGGACAGGCACATCTGACACAGCACAGAAAGGGTTTTAGCTCCTGCATTGCTGCTATTCACTGCAAGCACAGAGAGCTGCTCCTCGCCCTTAGGGTGGATCATCATGTTCTCTACCTAGAACAGTGAGTGGAATGACACTGGCTTAACAATATACATCTAGTGAGATGGGCAAGCTAGAAAAATAAAATCATGTATCTGTCACTAACCATCGTGCCCAGCACGTGTTCTGTCTCTAAAGGGAGACAATGAATCCTGGTCCTGGCAGCAGCAGTTTGGGTGATTTCTGAAATCCCATTGGTTAGCACTGAGCTGGCAAGAGAAGAACTATCCCAATCCCTTTCTCTTACCAAGAGATGCAATCTATACTCGTCTGCAATCAGGAGACAGTGCTTCCACACAGGACTCAGAGTGGTTCTTGCCAAGGATTAGGCAAGAGTATTACACTTTATGGCAAACCCATTTCCTACAGCATTCAGCCTCATCACCAGAGTGCAGCTGGTGGCCCTGGCAGCACAGCCAGGGCCACGGCCCACGCTGAGACCACAGCCTGCCCACAGCAGCAAGGGTGAGCACCCTGCAGCTGCTCCTCTGCCCCTGCTGAGGAGGTTCCACAATTCCTGCTCTCCTGAGCAGGATGGGAAAGGACTCCCGACCCCAAGTCAGCCTCAGGCACACAGCCAGGTTCCCAAGCCCCCTGCCCAAGGGGAGACCAGGCTTCTGCTTTTCTAAGTGCTCTGTGATCTTCAACTTGCAAAGCTTCTGGAGGCTTTTTCCTCCCACTGCACATTAGCAATTCATCGAGTGGTTTCTACAGGTCTGGAAGGGAACAGACAAACTTTTAACATATGGAGACATGGAGTGGAAGAATTGCAGAAGCTTCCCCAAGAGAGCATCACTAAGCCCAGAGCAACAGGGTCAATAGTCTGCTGCTCCCTCCCTAAGAGGGCACAGCCAGAGGGAGCCAAGATGGTCACAGGGAAAAAAACCTGGCACCTCCCAGGGAAGAAGAGCTGTGCATCTTGCAAAGCTCCCCAGATATCTTATGTGACCCCAGGTAAGTCACTTCTCTTTCCCAGTTTTCCTCTCTGTAAAGGGGTGATAAAACTTCACATGAGGCTCCATTAATTAATTCTGAAAAAAATCAAATACAACAGCAAAGATTCTCTGCAAATATGCAAACCCACAAACAAAGCAGTACTTGTAGGGAGCAGAAACCATGGGTGGGGCTGAGAACATGCAGAATTTGCAGTCTCCCCCAGCAATCCCATCCTGTAGTTCCCTGGAAAAAAGGCTGTTCTGACACATGCACTGCTCTTGTAATGTGAATTCTGTTCAATGGTCTAATATTATTTCTGACTTTACTAACACTGGATACAAACCCATCTGTATTCACGAAAACCTGCGAGTTCACAAGCTCTAGCACACACAAACAGAAGCCATTTCAAACACTGCTGTATTTAGAAGGCTGCTTTGAAAATCTGGCCCTTAGAATCACCTTTGGTTGCTAAATAAACTTCTCTGGCGTAACCACAGCCTGCACAAAAATAGTTACAAAGCAGTTACATGACTTGGAGTGGAAATGGGTGTTGGTAAAGACGCACACTCGATTTTTCTTCGCTAAAGTTGAAAGGTAAAAGAACCCAACCCAACAATATAAGCTCTGTAAGCAGATTCTTCATGGTAAACAAATATGCAGAGATGCAGAAAATGCTAAGTGATCATTTTTAGAACATTTATTTTTGGCAGGATAAACACTTTCAGACCCTAAGCTACTTCTCTGTGTGTACAGAATCTCCAACTGTGAAAAGAAAACAAATAGCAGTTTCATTTGTTATAATCAGGATTTTTTTTTAATGACTGTTTAGAATAAAGCTGGATCACATTTGGAGTGGCTTGGAAATTCATTGTTTAGGCATTAGTCTCCAGTGGTAAACATCCTACAATGTGTGTATAATACAGCAACTATTTTTGTACTTCAAAGTCTTCCCCCATAATTTGGGAAGGTGCAGGTTGAAAACAACCTCTTCCCCTCCCGGGAACGATGGTTAAATTGCTTGACTGCACCAGCAGAGATCCTTCACTGTCCTGCACCAGACTCCATCCACTCACATCAAAATCAGCCCCAAACACCAGACAGCAAACTGCACTTGAGAAATTCCACTCTCTAGAGAAAGAGGAGCATAATGGGAGGACTGTCCAGTCCAGGAGCCTTATTACCCCCCCCACTCCTCTGGGCAGAGTGGTTTTTAATACAGGAACTCAGTGTTGACTCTTCAGGACTGAATATCCTGCAGATGAGGACATCTGGAACAACAAGGACGGACACTCAGCTGGTGTGAAAGGTCAAATCTCCACAGACAGCACCTGACAGCAGACCCAGCTGCCATCACTCCCTTCTCAGGGGAGGTGACTTTCACTGCTTTAGACAGAGGAACGGAGCAAATTCAGGAGCAGAGTCTCATTTTGAGCAGCCTGGTGGAAATCTGGCTGCTCAACACTTCTGGAAACACCCAGCCCAACTGTCCCACATGGAGTGTCCAAGGAACCAACAGCCAATATTAGTCAACACTCTGGGAAACATCAGCCTGCCAAGGTCACGTAAGTCTGTGGCAGGAGAAGTAACAGGATCATCTGGCTCTTCTCCTCTCTCTCAGCCACAAAACTTTCTTCCTCTCCTAACAATTACATGTGTGGGTTTCCTTAACAGTTTCTTTTTACATTCCTGTTTAAACAGCACAGGGAAAAGGAAGAGGAGACTTGATGTGGAAAATTAGTTTTGGAAATGTTGAGCAGTGTGGATTTGCCAACTTCTGTTCCTGCAGTCAGTGCATTCTAGACGCTCAGCTCTCACCGAAAGGCTATTTTTAGGCTGTACGTCAGATTTCACAGCTGAGACTGACAGGACTTTCAGCAAAAATCTCAGGCTTTTCCCTGAGAATTAAACAAGAAAAACAAATGGAATTCTGCTTCCCCTTTGTGCTGCTGAGGCTCCAGCACAGCTACTCCAGGGCAGAGCTCCAAAGGGATCCAGACACACAGGAGTGGCTCTCCCAGCCAGCACCACGACATTCCCAGCACGAGGGAGATGTGCAGGGCTCTCCCATCTAATGAGAGACATGGAGTCTCTAAGTGTTCTGGGGAGATGCTTTGCACAAAAAGCACAGGAGCAGAGTGGGGCTTCAGAAAATGCAGCTTTCAAATAAAACCCTTCAGCTCCTGCTGGAGCTCCTCGCCGTGCTGGGAGCTCCCACTGCTGCCCCAACCCAGCTCGGGCACGAGGACTCCCTGGACCTTCACCACCACTTCTCCCCACTGCTCAGTGCCACCCATGAGCTGCAGCCTCTGAACGAGCAGCCAGGAATGCAGAGGTGGCACCTTTAGTTACAGTCAAAGAGCAGCAAAGTCTGGAGGCAGCGACAGCCGTCTCCATTGAGCACTTGTCATGTTGTTGGGCATGCACATTAAGGAATTAGAGTTCCTACATGGTTATTTCCTGGAGCTGACAGGTGTCTAAAGCCAGTTTCCAGCTCTGCTTGCCTTCCAAATGCCAGGTTTAACTTTGGGGTGTTTTTTGAAAGACAGATGCTGTACCTAAGATCTTTGCTATGGCTGTTTGGATCAGGCCACGCACACGTCGACAGCCCCTGCTGACAGAAAGGGGCTGCAGGGAGGATATCTCATCCACATGTACACCAATGGCTCAACTAAAAATCTACTGCTGTAAAAGACTTGCCATTGCAATGCTGCTGAGTGTTTTTATTCAATATCCACATGGATATTTGTGACTGCCTGATGAGGCAGATTGTTTTGAATATTCTACGGTCATTTATCCATAAGAGGCTTTGAACAACTAATCCAGCCAGATTTCAGTGTGCAGATCAATGTGGCTAGATATTTGACTGCACAGCTCTACACAGAAAATGTGGTGTGACTGTGCTAGCTGAGGGTGGTGAGTTCACGCAGGTGTAACAGAGTGCAGAATCTGCCTCCCAAAGGTTCTCTGGTGCTTCCTGAACCTGACAAGATTAATTTAGTGATTTGGAAATCTGTTGCCAAGCCCAAGTCCCCAGAAGACTGCACAGCAATAGGAAGATTAGAAGCAGATGGTTCAGCAACCAAGGTTTTCAAGTTAAACTTTTAACAGACTTAAAATTCTTGGGCTTCATATCATCATCTTCATTCTTTCCTTCAATTCTGTGTGTGTTAGTATCTTTGGAGCACTTCCTTAGACACGAAGCCAAACACATCATGCTAATAATATGACCTCAAAAAATATACCTTTATGATAGACTTAATAAGAGGTTAAGGAAATGTTGACTCTAGCTCAACCAGAGCTCTGTGCAATTAGACCCTTTCCACGTTTCCACGTGGTGGTTAATTTCCACAAAAGTTTGCTGGAACCTAAAATATGAAGAGAGAACATATCCAGGAGGGGCTTTAGCAGCTGAAGCTGTGGCAGTTGACAAAGAGCCTCCTGCATTAAGGTGAGTGTTTGAAAAGGGTTACGGGTGGCTCCTGAGAGCTGATGGCCACACAATACTACTGAGTTACTGTCCCAGTTGAACCCACTGGATCCCTCTGTGGAGGGTGGTGGAAGCAGGGGTGGGTCAGACTGTCAGCATCCCCAGGCCTCTGAAGACCTGTGGTGGAGAGGAACAGCCAGAAGTAATAACAGTTCTGGAAGTTATGGAAGAAATGTAAGAGTTTCGAGAAACTAAACTCTTAAATTCAGTCTGCTCTGGGCTCTCTCCTCTCCCTCTGCCCTGACAGAGCAGCCATACAGCTTTGGCCTGGCCCAGCCCAGCCCCAACTCACTGTGCCAAGGTCAGGCTCCCCCTCAGGCCAGCAGGATTCAGACCCTGGCTAGTCCAGCTCCAAGCCTCAGTGCACTGGGATGATCTCCTCCCTAGATCTTCTTGTCTCCAGTGCTAATCCTGAGCTGAGCGCTCGCGTGAGTGAGACAGCAAAACAGGCACATCCAGGCAAGAATGTGCCTGGCTGAATCACAGCGACTTGCTCCAAACTCCCAACTGACATCAGAAATGAAAGGAGGACAAGTGTCTCTCATTTGTCTATGACAAACCTTCCCTCTCCGCAGAACTGGCAGCTAATATGATCCTCCAGACTTTCCACATGAAGTCCAACAAATACCAAAGACAAATCAAACACACTGAAACTCTCTACTGGGCATTTCTTCCTCTGCAGTATCTCAGAAAACCTCTTCATAATACAAGACCAGGATCAGAACTGACTTTATGCAGACACTGAATGCCAATGCTGAGCTGCCAAGGACATGACAGCCCTTCCCTCAGTCACCTGCACTGAACAGCCTCAGATTTGCTTTCTAGAGGTCATTTCAATTAGCCCTCACAAAGGCACTTGGAGGGGCAGGGATTAAGCAGCTCCTATTTCTCTCCATGAGTGACCAAAAAGAGCCTTGCAGTACCAGCCTTTCCTGCCCAAGTACCCCGGGATAACCCAAGCAGCTGAACACGGGACCAGCCCCAGGGTGCCCAAAGCCCTGCAGAGACTGTAGGTTTCCACCACACTGCCCACTTCAGAATGCAGCACGAACAGTTTCTGCAACACCTGATACTGAAGCCTTCACCCAGAGAACACAGCTGGCCTGGACACAGACCTGCAGGAGAGTGTCAGTCCCACCCCACATCTCTGAGTGCCCACTGTGCCATGCCACTCTGTGCACTGCAGCAAGTCCTGCTTCACCCTCTCCAAACCACCCTTTGAAGGCAGAGTTAGTTGCAAGGACAAAAAACTGCACCTGCAAAAGTTGAGGAGGTCTGCTTTGAAAATCCAAACCCCAAAAATACATTTGGTCACATGAATAGAGCAGCCAAACCTCAAGTTAAATGTTCCATGTGAAGTGTAAGGAATCAAATAACCATCCAGAAAAAAATGTCTGCAAAATAACTTGGCTCATAACATTTTCATTTGGGTTAAATTAAAATAATTGTAAATCTTCAGTGCACAGCACGAGAGCTTCATTCTGTGTAACACTCTGTGTATCCCATTGAGCTTTAAACTCAGTTCAGTCCTACAAAAATGCTTTGAAAACCAGACTGAGTTGCCTTTCCTTGGGCAACCAATCACCCAACTGCAAGAAAGCAGAACAGGCTCCGTGAGTGAACTTTCTGCATTGTAGCTAACCAGAGCTAAAAGAGGCAGGGGAACAGGAGGGGCAGGAGAAACATTCCTTGGAACAACGTGGAAGAGCATCATCACACACTGATCTCTTGGAGCTGTGTTAAGCCTCAGCTGTGCATCAATTAGAAGCCAGTGCCAAGCTGATTAGAAGTTCATGGAGCCTGAGAGCAGTGAAATCCTAAAAGATAGACTTTCCCCACCAGAAATCAAGAAAACCTTCCTCAGGGTTTTACTAGCACTGTGCTGAGGAGACAGTCACCAGAGAAGCCACAGACTGACAGCTCAAATTCAACTGCAATACTTAAGAGTCAGTTCTGGGTAATATACACCAAGAAAAGATACTACAGACACTGGCAAATAATTGTGCAGCAGGACTGAGAAGAGACAAAAGACAAACGATATCGTGGAGATGAAATAATGATATTTTATACTGCAAAAGAGTAAGAAACAGAGCTGAGATTTTACTGATGGACTTTAGTTAAGGAATCAGTCATCATTATACAGCAGCAATTTGAATATCCTAGCACAGCACGTCACAAGAAAATCATTCAGAGCTTGACTACCTTTTAGCTGTATCAATTAAGTTGTACAACACAGTATGACATCAGATAGCCAAACTTATTCCAAGCAAGCATTTATACAGTGCTATTAAACGACAAGGATTGGTTTAATTGGTGAGCAAATGGAGCTGGAGGTTGCTAAAGTAGTCTTTAGCAACCAAGAAGATCACTGGGGCAGAACAAATTGTCTCATTCTGTTTTGTGTGTCTGTGTTTTAAGCCTTCCAGATGCAACAGTAAATGCAATAATGACATTGTCTAATGAAGATGGGTTGAAATAATGAGTTTGGGGTGAGAGGGTGAAGCACTGACTTGTGCAGCAGTATTTCACCAGGGAAGCAGAGAGAAGCTGTCAGAGTTTCTGCCTGGACAGGGTTGAAGAGGAGTGGAACACTGTGATGAACTAATGGAAACTATTCAGAAACAGAGGTGTCAGTTTAGACATGCTTTACCCAGACTCAGTGAATTGCTGCAGCTAGGAAAGCTTAGTGGTAATGTAGGCAAGAGCCAAAGCTCTAGGAGACGGTGAGAAAGGTTTGGAAAGCATAGCCAGACAAATCCAGATTTCTCACAAACCTCCATGCAGGACTCACTTGAAAGGACAGGGCACAACAGCACCATCCTCTGCACCTGAGCTGACCCAGAGACTCCTCTGGAACACATCCTCAAAGCACTGAATACTTCCCTCAGCATCTCTGCTAGCAAAGCTTTATTCCCCACATCTCCCAAAGAAGCTGCAAACACTATCTGAACAGATCTGTGGGCCAGGATAATTTACCCCAGCTGGAAACCTGACCCATCTATTTACTGCAAGGGAACAGGCATGACTTCTTTCCTGCTGCACTGACTAAGATGTCCCCAGCCACACTCTGAGGACACTCCAGGCGTTGGGATATCAACCACAGAAAACTGAGTGGAAATCCCCAGGCAGGAATAAAACATATGTTTAATAAATGGTTCTACGGAAAAAGAAAAAAGTAGAGGGGGAGGAGGAAGAAAGGAAAAGGTTTGCAGTTGTGAGATCATAAGGTCCAACCATATAAGTGATGACTAAGTGTAATCTTGTGTTTCAACAAGATGAAGAAAAACATGTTTTTGAAACTGTTGAGTCTGGTGTTCCCAGTCAACAGATACTCCTTTACTGGCCTACAAGTGACCCTTTCAGCTTGGGCTTTCCTCCAGCCCGTGGGTCCATGGCAATGATTAGAGCAGAGGATCTCTGCTACTGGCCAGCTGTGCTCCAAATCACCTTACTCAACTGTGCCTATAAATGCAATTATGTCTTTCCACAGAATTGCATCAGAATGACCTGCTCACCCCTCACATAGTTCATATTTCTGCAACCTCTGTCTCTGTAGATGAAAATCTCTTTCTTCTGCACATGTATGAAGGATCTGTGAGCACAGAGACAATTCTCCATTAACCAGGGAAGCAGAGAGAGCAGATAACCAGACACAGCCAAACTGTGGAGAGTGCAAAGCACAGGTAAATTATATCCTAAAATGGACAATGAGAATAGGAAATAGGGAAGAGTTTTGTGCTGCTGACTACAGACCACAAAGTGGCAGATCTGCACAAGGCAGCACAGCACGTGTGGATGTGCCACACTGAGCTCAGTGTTTCCAGGAGCTGATCACCACAGGGACACTGTGTCTAGGGATAACTGCAGTTCACACTAGTGGTGTACAATGCTGTGAACAAACACTGTGAAAAAACCAAGTCCCAGTTCAGGTGAGTGCAGAAATGTCTCCTGCTAACCCAGAGGAAATGTCTCTCAAACCGAGTAACTGAGCACCCTCTCCTGTCTCAGCTCAGCCTCTCTTCCCAATTCCATTACATTCATCACTGCCCCTCTCTTCCCAATTCCATTACATTCATCACTCCTCCTCATGCCCCTTTTCTCCCTCCTGCTCTCCCCTCACAGGCTGAAGGAACTGGTAATTTCTGTGCTACATGAGTGCTGTTCTGTCCTGGGGCAGTCCCTAGCAGAGCAGCTTTCCCGTGGTCCACCCAAAGGGGAAAGTCAAGGACAAGCAGAGGAGGAGAAGGTTTTGGTGGCTCTGAGGACAGAAGAGTGCTCTGGTGCAAACTGCAGCTGGAATCACAGTGTGGCAGGGGAAGGAGAAGATACAGAGCCTTGGATGGCTAGAGGACAATGTTTGGCAAGAGCCTGAGAGATCTCGCTAGGAAGAATTTGGATCTAAGACAAAGGAAACCTGTGATTCAGTTTCAAGATGGGTCAGGTCAACCATGAGAAGAGATACAGACAGAGAGGAGGAAAGGTGAGAATTTGTCTCTTTCACTCTTAAAAGAAAAGCCAAAGAGGAAAATCAACTAAACATAACAGCCAGTAAAATAAGTAAAACACCTGGGGGGGTATTTTTTTGGTAACAAGCTAATGTAAATAGACCTTTTTATTAGAACAGGAAAAGCTGACCCACTCCTGGACCCATCCCCAGACCCTCCACTGCCTCCCCCAGCAGGGCAGTGCCGCTCCCGACAGTGACTGGGGCTCAGGACTATTGTACCAAAGAACAAAATATGTTCCATTAAAAAAATGTGGATGATAGCAATTAATTCCACATTTTTTGTGAATAAATATCATGTGTTTGGTGCCAGAACAACTTGGCTTGTTCGCAGAAGCGAACAGTGACACATAAATCTATGTTCCCTGTTGCTCAACAGACCATCTCGCTCTGCCGACCAGTTCTGGCACGGGAAGAGGTTTTTCCTTTCTGCCTCTCAGTCAGCACCTTCAATGGACCTTGCTACCCACCTTCCTGTCAAAGTGTGGGTTACACAACACATTCAAAGCTATGGATGTCAAAGGAGTGCTGTGCCTGATAGGGGTTTGTACCAGCCACTGACACATGACTGTACCTCCACGAGCTGCCCCAGCATTGCCCAGGGGGATGTCGTTCAGCTGGAGTCACTGGCCAGGACTGTCCCCTCTCCTGCAGCCAAACCCAGCAGAGAGATGTGCTGGGAACAGCCCTGACACCACGTCCTGCTCTCCCTGGGGCACAGCTAGGAAAGAGTTTCCTCCAGCCCCGCTGAGTCTGGTGAGTGTGGAACGAGGAAGGACCAACATCAGAGCAAAGAAGAAAAGCTGATACACCCCTGTCTTTACCCAACTGTGTTCACTTGGTTTAACTCCCCTGGTTTCAGCACTGCACTGCAGAAGTGTACAACCAAAGGAAAGCTCTCTGCATTCTGGCTGGTTTGAAGCTCTACAGATGTTTGCTGGCCTTATGTGGGAGAAGCATCACTATTTTATTGACCAAACTCTTTTTTGTTTTAATATGGAAAATCTCAGTGGCACTTCACTCCATTTGTCTTTTTTTTTTCTCCTTTAGTCATATGATAATGTACACTTATAACTGGTGAATCATCCCCCCAAAAAGGCATAAAGAGAAAAATAGCTGGTATGTATGTCTCAGCGGCCAATGAATCACTGAGACAGGTATAATGGGAATAATTACACACTGCTGAGAAACTTCACCCAAAGCCCAGCTCAGACACCACTCTCAAAACTCCTGAGCTGTGCAGTTGGATCCAAGGCTGTGAGTGCCAGGTTAGGAAGCAGCCAGGAGAATTTCAGATTTGTATTATTGCAAGGAAATATCCTCTCCAAGTGTCTGTTATGTGTTGACAAATCGTTTATACTTAACCAAGCAATAATAATGAACAGTCTAAATAGACATTTTATTTTTATGTTTTTAATTCACTTTTTGTGGGAAAATATCCTGGCAACAGAAATATGGATGTCAAGCTTTGGATGCCAGCCACTCCTTTAGAACTATGTTATTTTAAGCAGTAATATGTATTATTTGGTAAAACAATATATATTTTTAGGGTCTAATCCTGGAAGTTCCTACTCCAATGAGCTCCAGTCTTCCAGTCAAAGTGTTTGGAATGACATATATGAATGTAAATTTGTAGCAGACAGTGTCAAGACAGAAATGATGTATCAGTCTCAGTGCAGTTTGCCTGTTGTCTTCCTAGAGACAGCTGAAATATAGATGTGAGGCAACTGCTCCAGAACACCCAGAACACAAGTGTAAAACCCTTCTCAGCCAGCTCAGCTAAAGGAGACACGTCCATTCCTCACATTGCCTGGTTTGCAGAGCATCCATCACCCAGAGCAGCAGAGCTGCTGCCCACGACCCCACATTTCACCGGGATGTGCAGCCTGGGCTGAGCTCAGCCCCAGCACCAGTGTGGCAGCCCCAAATTTCTGCACAGCAGTGTGGAGCCAGGTCCCACCACCACCCCTGTGAGCAAACACACGCTGGTTTGCTCTCAGAGCTGCTGAGATGTCAGAGAGAAGCACAGGTGTGTTCTCCCACAGTAACATACCTGTGTCCACTCCTGTCGGTGTATGACAGGAACTCCTAAAGTGCAGAATTCCTCACACAGGGAAAACTAACAAAACCAACTATGGATTAATCAGATCTGCCATGTGCAGCAGGAGCCCTGCCACCTGCCAAGGGCAACCACAAGTCCCTAAGCACCTAATGTGCTTTTCCTCCTAAATATCCCAAGGGCACGGAAATGGTGACCAGCACCATCCTACTCCCATCACAGCAGCACAGAGCTGTACACCAGCACCAGCTTTGAGTCAGTGAAAGTATAATGACCCATACCTGGGAGGAGAACAAGGTCACAGGAACTTCTTCAGCGGAGAGAAACAGATACCTTCTGAGAGCAATTCTTCTGAACTGAGACATCTGCTGTAGGATAAGCTGAGCCACCCTCTGGAGGTTCCTATTTCTCTTTGTCCAGTGCAAAGGGAGCACAGCTCCAGCTGTGACCAGCTCAGACACAAATGTCTGACTCCTGGATGCCTTGAGTTTGAGCAGAAATATCTCACCTTTAGCAGAGAAACCAGTTGAAGAGAGATGAGTGGCTGCTGTTGCATTTCTGGGAAATGTGAGATATTATATGACCTGTTAATTTATTCCAGAGTTTCCCTTTATGCCTTAACAATACTGTTCAGTATTCAATTCAAGTCATAACATTTAATGGCTTGTGGTCAGCTCAGCTTATCCTGCATTTCTATGCCAGTTTAAAAAATAAACAAAGCTGTGTCTACTGAATGGCACAATCAGAGGGATTTATCGTGCTCTACCCCCAAACACACACCAGAACACACCACTTCAGTTCAATTCAGAGAGTATGGGAAAGTCCTTTACGTCCTGCTGTAGGAGACTGTGAGAGCTGAACAGTTTGTTCAGTCATGAACATCACTCTTTAGGGGACCTGAACACTGGGAACATCTTCAAATTAACACTATTTTCATTTCAAAAACGTTTAGTGGCCTCAGGTCAGAGATGCAATGTGTTGGGGGATTATAATTCTATGATTCTACGACTTATTTCTTGCTGGTGCCTTTGCTAGGGGCTAGCTGTCCTAGCCAGGAGCAATGTGGCATCATCACACATGAACCACCCTCTGTAATTCCCTGTGCAGCACAGAGCAGAAGAGTTAACTGCACTGCTGCAGATAATCACCCCAGGAAGAGATAATCCCTGTCCCAAAGAATTTACAACCCAAACCCCCACACAAGGTGTGGCAGGAGGCACAGAAAGAGGTACAGCAGCTCTTGCAAAAGCACACTGGCTGCACAGCTGGGAACAGTATTTAATAAGCAGCTGGTGACAAACAACCTCAAAGCAACGATTTGCCAAAGACACTCCATATTTCAGGCACTGGGAACAAAACTCAGGCCTCTTCCTCCCTTACAGGGTCTACACACACCCAACTGCTTCCATCACAATTCATAAAGGAAAATTCGTAATTTCTTGGCCCCAAAACTGTTCTCTAGACATACCCAGTCTATGAATCTGCCACACAGACCTTCTCCATGTTCTCAGCTTTCTGGTTTAAAAGCCATCAGCCTACATGTCTCCACTTCTTCAAAATCCTATTTTAATGCAATTTTGGCAAATAGGACTGTAACTATTTAAAGCTGTTTTGTGGGTTGAGTGCTTTGAAGGAGAAAACATTACAAGACACTTTAGAAAATTTCCATTTATCCTCTATTGTTTCTCTGTCTTTATGCACCTTTCCCACCAGCCACTGGACTGCTGTCTGCCCTCCCTCCTCCTCCTGCATTCCACATTCAATGGGCTCCTCTGCAGGCAAAAGCTTTTTCCTACCTCGTGGTGCCTTTATGAAAGGCAAATAACTTGTTTTCTACATTCAAAATTGAATTGTTTGGTCCTGTATGACATAGTTACAGAGTCCATCTATCGTTTTTACCCTTTGCGTGGAAATCTGTACAATTATGATCTTAGAATGAAAGTGCATTTTTGAGTAGATCACACAATGAGACAGGCTAATTCATCATAAGTGTCTAGATGGAACTTTGAATGGCTTCTTAAATCTATAATAAAAGAACAGAACCAAACTACGAGACCATCTCCAAAAATTCAAGCTCTTTCCCAATCTAAACCAAACTCTGTTTCTGCTAAACAGAATTCAGTTGGCTGATGTGAGGGCAAAAGGGAGAGGAAAAGAGGGAATATCTTAAAATATATTTTCTACATACTTTTCTCTATCCTAAGCCATATAGTTCAGGTTTCACTCCAATGAAGACACTTCCCATCCTCATCACTGCACAGAGAAGGTCTGAGACTCCTCAGTGACTCCTGCCCACCCACCAGCAGCTCTGCCTGCTTATGGGGATCGTGGGACATGCTGCACTTCTGTCCCATCACCAGTGCATCCTGAGGGAAAAGACCAAGGGGAAAAGAAGAAAACAAACCAGTCTGTGGAAGGGCCCTCCCTGAAGTTTTGGAAGAGCAACCCTTCTGCTCTTCTGGAGGCCAAGGCAGCGCTCAGGGCGTGTGGCCAGGGGATGAGGGGGTGTCTGGCAGTGTGTGATATGAGCACACAGACCCAGGGGCTGCTGGCACAGCACCTGCAGGCTCTGCTGCCTGGGCAGCAGCACCACCAGCAGTGAGTCCCATCACCAGCCTCACCCTGCACCCTGCAGACCCTCAGTACAGAGAGGGCAAAATCCCAACCAGCCCTTGCTCATATTTCCCCAGGGCTGCTAAACCCATGTGCTAATCCTGCCAAAGCTCTCTGCACCCACTGCCAGCAGAGCACACATGAACCTGCCCCAGGCTAGAAACCACCACAAACAGGCAGCAGGAGGCTATTTCAGCACAGCTCTGCTGTCAGGTTACTCTGCTGGGTCATGTTACACCCCCAGTCACAACATACCGAAATACAATATCACACCAAAACAGGTATGTAAATTCTCCTTCAACCACCCAACAAGTGCCTTATCCCCATCCTGACCCAAAGTACAGTACTGCAGATCTCCTGCCAACACAGCCACACGGGCACGACACGAGCTCGGGGGGAGGATGGCACTCCAGAATCTGGGAAGGAGGCAGAGATAAAAAACATATCCCCTTGTTTATCCAGATTTGTCATGTGTGTTTTGTTTGGTTGTGAGGAATTCCCTGTTTCCTTCATAAAAACAACCAAGGACCAAGCACCTGCCAAGGAGGGCAGCTATGGTGTGCTGCAGGAGAGCAGCCCAAGTGTCCTCCCCACACTCCACAGCTGCTTCTAGATGAGAAGCTTTAGCAAATCTGCTTCACAACACCTACTGTTCTAAAATGGAAGAATGGGAAGGGGTCAGAGAGGTAGGGAGGACAACATTAAATTCCAACGGCAGAAAGAATGGGAAGGGGTCAGAGAGGTAGGAAGGACAGCATTAAATTCCAACGGCAGGGCTGGAGGCAGCAAAGTTTCATTACTGGGAATCAAAGGATTTACTCTGAAATTCTGGCCCCACCATGCACAAGGCCACTGGAATTCCTCAGGTTGTCACTGTGGCTGTGTGGATACAGGGCAGACAAAGCTCTGTGCCTCAGTTTCCAAACCTGTAGAGGTAGGAACATGAGCAGTTCACCTGTTTCAGCAGGGCTTGTCGAGGCTTGGAGTGTGCTGCAAGATCAAAGGATCACAAGGCATTACACACTCAGTACAGGTCCATGCACTATTTGCAGGTCTGGAGGCAAGGCAGGTTGCTTAGCTTGCAAGGGAAAGCAGGAAACCAGAGATTTCACAAGCCCTTATACTGCAATTACTTGGGATTGTACTGGTCCTAGGAGAGATGGGCATGCCAGGCTGCTGCCTCCCAAAAACCTCTTACCTCAGAGGAGCCAGATCTGCCCTAATAGCACCCTAAAAGGGAGACACTGAGATTTCTCTCTGTGAAAACATAGCCTTTCTTAAGTTTGTCAGCCACTCTCAGCCATTTGCCTCCTCTGGATGTCTCTCCTTACGTGGCCCTTCAGTTTGTTGGGAAGCACAACACAAATCCTGGTGGTCACAGCACTGCCACAGGCTGTGGGACCCTGAAAGGTCTCATATTTCTGCAGAAGCAATGACTCTTGTGCTTGTCACAGTAAACCAAGGTCTTTCTTACAGCAGACACAAGAAGAAGAAAATAAATGTATTCCAGGAAAGGGATGAATTCACAATTACAAATGGGAATTGGTGCTTTTGTAAACACATACAGACAAAAATACGTGACAGAGAGCTCTTTTTTCAGCTACCATGAAAGGTCATTTCAGTTAGACAATTTGACTGGAGACCTCTGGTAGCACATGGACTCTGTTATCTCCCTCTTATGCCTTCACAAAGTTGTGCTGCTGCCACTCAGGTGGGCTCAGTCCTCCCTGGGGCTCCTTGAGGCCACAGATCCACAAGCTCCTGCCTCCCAGTCAAGTCAGGGGTTTGCTGCTCACCACAGCTTCAGCATTTTCACAGTTCCTAACCCATCTATCACAAGTGCTCACACACCCATCTCGCCAAAATCAATCTTCTGCTTGTTGCTAAGCCATCGACAGACACAAGTGCTCACACACCCATCTCGCCATCGACAGGTGACAAACACAACAGCAGCACTGACATTCCCACAGAGGTTTGTCTGTCTGAGGGGCTCCACCTGCCACACCTCTCTTGTTTTAATCCAAGTATCTTAAAATGTTTGGCAGGAAAGTGTTTGCTAAAGATTAAATGTTGATTCAGAGCTCAACAAAAATCAATGAGAGCCTTTCCAGCGACTTCAGTGAGCTCCACAGGACTGGGCACCAGATGCCTCACACAGCCCCAAACATGCACTGGGCACTGGTCAGGCTCAGACCTTGTCTTGCCCATGCAAGAAACCAGACAACATGGAAGCAAAAATCAGGACAGAAGTCTTTCAAGCTGAAGTACTCCAAGGGTCCTGTGCCTATCTGTAATATTAGAAATTAATTTCCTCCTAGCTGTATGAGGTCCTTTTTGATAAAAGAAGCTTAAATTGAGAGTGGATGCTGTTCTCAGAGCTCTGTTCCAGTTCAGTCACATCTTAATGGCTGTAACACAGAAAACACTGGATGAAATGCCACAGGCTGTAACGTGCAGGTGTTCAGGCAAAAGAATCCCAGGGGTCCCTGTGGGCCTTGAAATCAGTGAACAGTGCAGAGAGCAACTAAACACTCTCACAACTGGAGATGGCTTTGGTTTCCTCTGCTGAGAGCCTCAGTGTGCAGCTGGTCACCTCTTCCTCAGAGTTCTGCTCAGCAGTCCTGAGCCTGCAGAGGGAACAGAATCTGCTCCGTGTGTGCATGTACATACACACACCTGTGGCCCCTCTGGGTGACACCGTGGGGCAGAACAGAAAAGGGAGCAGGTAGGTAAAGGAAGAGAAGATCTCCTGGAGCATTTGCAGCTGTGCAGCTCAGGGCAGTGACCCACCAACACGTGTGTGTCGGAGATGGTCAAGTCAGAGCTTCAGCTTCGCAGCCACACGGAGCTAAAGAGAAACTGCAGCTCAAGGAAACTGAGATGTGGGACCTGGGGAGCTCCTGGGCTCGGAGAGCTCCCTGCATCCCTTCTCTCAGGCTGCTACTGCTCAGGAAATCTACCTAGACTGAGCCAGCAGTTCAAATCAGAACATGTCCTTACTCCCAGCACCTAAGAAATGAAGGTTTGCTCAGTAACCTGTACAGAAGTACTCTTCCAATTTGGGAAGAACATCTTTATTCCCAAAAGCACTTAGAAACATGCTTAAAATTACACTGTGTTCACACCCCACCCTGAACAATGAAAGTCCTAAGCATGTACTGAAGAGTTTCCCCACACTGGGTATTTGGAAGTACACTGTGGAGCTAGGGAGAAAGGGAATATGTTTGTCCTCCTGCCAAGTCTTTTAAAGAACACCAAAAAACCTCCAGACATCATGAAATAGTAGTATCATGCTGCGAACATAAACTTTAAAAATGCACTTATAGAAGACTATGGAGATTTACAAAACTGAAATGAGGGACAAAAAAAGGTCCTGGATAGTCCAAGGAGTACAAAGGGATGTTACACCGTGTCTGTATGGAATCTCTCACCCTAACATTCAGAGAGAAATTGGTATCCTCATCTCCCAGAGAGGGAAACTGAGGCAAAGAACAGTTATATGACTTGCAAAACGCCGTATCAGATCTGGGCAGGCCCAGCAAGGCTGACTCAGAGATCTCTGCACCCACACAGCAGAGAGAGGAATCGTTTCCAGCCAACTCCCAGGTCACCAGGGCTGATAAGGAGCCAGGGCCATCACTGCTTGTCATGCTCATGTGTCCAAGCTTTGCAGACACCTGGGTTAGTACAGGGGGTGACTAGTCCTGATAAAACACTTAGAGCATAGCACAGCAAGCCCACACATCTTTCAGATCCCAAAGTCTCATCTGGAATGAATCAGTATCAATTCAGACTTTTTAAACATATTGTTTAAATACAGTTTACCCCTCTTGATGCTGGGTTGAGAAGTTCAGTCTTTCAAGACTTTCTCACACTGAAATTTTCTTCTATCTAGGAATAACTTGAAAACACATGAATGCAGAATTAGTGTGCTCGGATACCTTCATCCTATTATCAATAATCTCTGATGCTTTTCACAGGATGTTGGACTGATGTGTCTGTGGAACTGCACACACACCACAGCAGCACAGTGTGTTTGGGAGAGCAGGACCAGACGAGCTCACAGCACACTGTGCCACATGCACAATACACACAGCCTCAGTATCTGCAGAGAAAGCTCTAAAACTTCCTGAGCCAAGAGAATTACAAGCAAAATGTATAGCTCAGCTATATATTTTCATTTCCATAAGTGTGTTTCTCTGTGACAAACAGCACCTTCCTAGAAATTCACAGTTCATGCAAGTTTGTCCTCTGAACAACATGATTTGCTGTTTCTCCTCAAAGTCATTTCCCATTGTTCCCTGCATTAATTCCTTTTTGATGAAATACCTAGTATGGTCAAATGAAAGATGAATGTCAAACTTTCTAAATTTGAGCGTAAACTTGTCCAGGAGTAAACCTTTTAAGGACATTTTAAAGAGATAGAAGCTTAAATCCAATTTTTTAACAGTAATCTAGAGCCAGACTGTAAGGCTGCATTGGCATCTAAAGATTTAGAACAGGTCTTATTTTTATCCCAAATGTCTAGATCCTGCAAAACTCCAGCTGCTACAAACCAAAGCTGTTTACACTTAGTGAGAGAAGGGCACAGAGACCTCAGAAACAGCTGCACAGTCCAATCCATCCACATGCTGAAGGAGATAAACCACAGAGGACTAGAGGCTCGGACTGTGCAGGCCACACAGCCCAGGACAACTGCTCAGTGCCACAACTCTACCCCTCAGAGCTGGGCTGGCTGGTGCTGTGCTGCACTGACCCCAGGCCCTTCCAGACTGGGCTGCCAAACTCTCACCAGTGGGAGAGATGCCAACCTCCTGCCAACCTCCTCCTCTCCCCAGTACAGCTCTGGCTCCTGTCTTTAATAAAAGATCTCTAATAAACAGCTAGTAGAGGGTTTACCCATGTTTATCAGCTGTTAGGAACATCTACAGGTGTGAGTTGTGTGCTGCAGATTCTCATCACCAGTAGATGCTCTCCAGCCCCAATATCCCAGCCATAAGCAGTCAGTCCCTCACCAACTGCTTACTGCTCAGTAAAATTTACTAAACTGGTTTTCACTGTTTACAAACTAAACTTACTTTGAAATGAAATGACCCAGAGGACTGTGAATACTATCAGTGTCACTGGTGTGAAAGGCCCCGGAGGGAAACACTGTGTGCAGGCTGTGCCACACAGGACTTAGGATTGCACTGTCCTTTGCAGAACTCAGGATCAGAGGGGACAGGTCTCGCTGTGACATGGACAGTCACTTCTCCTACAGCTTGAGCAACAGCATGAAAGTGCTGGTTATACTGATGGCACAAGGTGCTCCACCTGAGACAGAAAACCCTTTCATCAAACACACTTAGGTCTTATCCAGAGAAGGCATCTGGATTAAGGACCTGCTCGCCCAGCTCTGGTCAGCAGATCATGCAGTGCAGTTTGATCTCACTCAGCAAAGCAAACACAAATCCTGAATGGCAGTAAGACTCATACACCCATGCCTCAAATTAACCATGTGCTTAAGTGTTTTCCTGATTGAATCTGGGCTGCAGCCTGAGGACCCACGAGCAGCTTCTGCCACCTCCCAGCACACAGAGGAGTACCTGGCTCAGAAGAGCAAGTGCCTCTACTGATCTCCACAGCACATTTCCTCTTGGGTAAGCATTGGCAAAATCCAGCTCAAGAGTACCACCTAGCCTTCCTCCAACATTTTACAGACACTAGCCAGTGAGCTCAACATCCCCAAACGAGGCAGTTACCAACTCCTGCACCTGTCCAACAACAGGCAGAGTCAAAAGATGGACTGATGACCAGGGTAGGCTGAGTTCTACCACAGCATGAAGGAGTGCAAAAAGCACAGACCTTTCTGCTGTGTCCCACACAGCCTTTGTTCACAAGGCAAACTCTCCACTCTCAGCCACCTGCACTCCCTCTGAACACCCAGAGGGGCTGACTGACTCAGCAGGGGATGCTCAAGCCTTTGCCTGCTGTGGGAGACACCAGTGTCAGCCTCATGGCACAGCTCTGCCTGGGCAAGGGCACAGCTTGCTACTGCCCTTTTTCCCCATAATCATGGGCTGGAGAATGTGTGTGTGTTCAGGAATAATCACAGTATAATGTAACAGCCCACACTCTGTATTTTACAACCCCCAAAGCCCCTTAACTCATACACACTCAGAGTGATACCCAGCCAAAGGCTCACTGTGCCCATCAGGGATGCAATCGTTTCTGAGCTGAAGCAGAACAACACATAACATCCAACAGCAGTAGCTTCTTAACAGTTTAGCCTTGGAAATAGAGGACATGAGCCCACTCCAGGGAACACAAAGCATGTCTAACACCAGTGGGTGCCTATAGCCTAAAGTACAGTTTTCCCACACAGCCTGGTGAGTGGGAAGGACAATATAAAAGTGGTGGTGGTGCTAATTGCTGCTCTGTGCTGGCCAGAGGTGAGTCAAACTGGGCCTGGAAGCAGCTACACTGCCCCTGTAACAGCACAGCCACAAAGCAAGGGCAGCCAGACAACTCCTGCCCAGGGCATGAGCTGGGAGGCCTGAGCAGTGCTAGTTTGTGCCCTCTGGACTCAGTGGCTGTAATCTCTGATTGCTCAGGAAACCCTACTCCAATGACAGTGTAAACACCCAGAGTTATCCAGCCTGGAATCATGCCAGGCCTCTGGCATGAAATCCCTTCTACTTGGAAAAAAAATCAAGATTATCTGAGAGAACAAGAAGAGACATGTTGTAAAGGCAATGCAGGAGATTTGGGGTTTGTTCTTAGCTCCACCCAGCCCTGGTGATGCTAATCCTTTGTTTGCCTTTTTTCTCTCTTTAGATTGTAAATTCTTGAAGACAGAGACAGTCCCTTGGCATTTGTTTACACAGAGTTTATATATCAGTCCCAGGGATTACTACAATGAGAATAATCTTTAATGACTGCAAATGACTGCAACCCCTGCTTTAGGAATCCTCTAATGTGTGTCAAATAGGGGCTCAGAAAGAGGCTCCAAACTAATTACAAGGGCTAAGATACACAACAACAGCTCACCATGCCAGTTACTGTCCAGTATATCCAGCTAGGAATCAAATCTCTGCATTCTTGGCTGTTCCATACTTTCTAGAGGAAATGGCAAATGAGACTCGGTGTGACTGGGAACTGCTGACCTGCACTGTGTGCTGGGGGCAGAGGCAGGAGGGGAGGCAGGAGGGAAAGGAGAAAAGCACCAGAGTGGTAGGGACTCACTGATTGGCATATGTGAAACACAGAGCTGCATCTTGAATTTGCTTTTCATTTCTGAGCAGCAGCATCAAGAGGAAGTGCCAAGGGATGGGGAGGAGAGGAAATCAGCAGTGAACCATCTCTGAGCCCAGGCAAACCCAGATCCCAGAAGGAGCCTTATGCCAGATTTATTTCTCCTTGCCTGCCTGCCTTTGGCCAATGGCTGACCACTGACCAGCACAGCTCCTCCAGCTTCACTCACCTGATACACATTACTTCAGCATAGTCCTAGAACTAAAATGTATCAATAACTGAATTCCATAGTCTCAAGATGTTTTCTAACCAACAAAACCTTGGCTCAGAGAAGTCTGCATGCTCTATCTTCTCCAGGAGAAGTGGCATCATGAACACTGCAAGTCCTGCTTCGAAAGGAACTTTGGCTCCTTGCAATCACTACCTGTCCTCTCTTCAGCATCTATCCCCTCCTTCTGGGTACCAAGCCCTTCAGTACCTCCAGCCCACGACTGCTCACCCCAAGGCCAATGGAGTCACCAGAAAGGCTTCATTCCCTTTCCTCAGGCCACAGAGCAGCAGCTCTTTGCCCCCATGACTTACAACACCTATTTCATCCATAGCATTATCCTTCCTCCTGCACACAGCCCAGTCCAAACAGTGCTGCTGCTTCCAGTTGAGATAATTAACTTCCTTGAGGAAACATTGACTGGTCCCTAATATTAGATCAGCCCTGTAGAATGAAGCTCGTTTGGTCCTGAAGTCAGTCCCCTTCAAGTAAAGTGCTTGTTTGCATTGAAGATCTTACAGGATGTTAAGATGAATCAAGGTGCTTGGGGCTGTCAAGTTGAAAGCTTAATATCTTCAAATTGCTGCCCAGGTTACTTTGAAATATTTATGTAATGTACCTTTCTTTTCTGGCAAATTACCATTAATGGGAATGGAGCTCAGAATTACCTACTAGGAGCACCAAAGTCCCTTTAATGGAAACAATTATTCATTCTACCTTTTTAAATACATATATATTATTTTTCCTGTAGTATCTTTAAAATGCCTGCAATTCCAGCAAATGTTTTATGTTAATCTAAACTCTGATTCCATCTAACTCATTTTTCTCAAATCTGCTGCCTTGAGGAACCAGGCAAAGAAAAAGACAAGCACTGATTTCACTCTCCTGACTGTGCTAATGTTGGCTGTTTTCAAAAAGGCTGAAACCACTTCAGCAGGGAAGCAGATGATTATGGTATCAATCCAGGACCTATTGAAATCAGAAGGGAAAATTCAAGAAACTGCTCCTCAAAAGGGTTAATAAGTCAACAGCAGATATTTTCATAAGGAGTTATTCAATTATCATAGTCAGAAAGGTCAACAGGCTTTCTCTTAGCTACCTAAAATACTCACGAACATGTTTGCTCAAAGTTCAGGGTTTTTAAAACAACACCCATTTGAAGAAAATAGTGAGCTTTCAGTGAAATAATGAAGAATAAAATGTTTCCCTGCTGAAGTACTTACCCAGTGCCTCATATCCCAGTCTCAAGGGGTGAGATTGGTAGGTCCCAGTTTCGAGGCTGATGAAGCTGCAGGAGACGTGTGGAGGCTGAAGGGAGCAAGGATCTCTTTGCTGCCATGTGTTGCACTTTTTACTGTTCTGTCTGAACATTAGGTTGGGGCTTTTTTGATCCAGCCCAAAACGAGAGGGAAAAGCTGCCTGTAAGGTACTTGCCAAGCTGGAGAATATTTCAGAGAGGATGGAGACCTAGAAGGGTAAACTCTTGGCACCGAAGGGCTGTGTGAGAGGAACACGGGAAGTTCAGCTGTACACTAACGAGTTCCAGGGACAAAACAAGCTCTTGCACACATGGATATGAAAGTTAGTACTGATGTCCTCTAGGACCAGAAGAAATGTGAAGATAGAAGAAAACAGCATAAAGTTTTTGGGGAAAACACTAAGCAGTGCCCGTGCTAGAGGCACACGGTGAGCTCTGTACAGCTCTGCTTTCCTCCTTGAGCTGACTGCAATGAAGAGCAGGATGCTGAGATGGTATTTTCATGTGGGAGCACAACAAAATAAAACCAACAAAAAATTGCACCCTCCCAGGAACCACTGCCTGTTTATAAAAAACAAATCCATTAAGGCTCTTGGGGAAATGGAATACTCTGGTCCCGTCAATAGCGAGTGGGTAAGTGGGAGTGAGATCTGAAAGCTATGTAGGATGTTGCAACGGAGCTGCAGCTCTGCCAGAGTCGAGTGCAAGTACTTACCTTCCCAGTTATTGGTTTCAAATCAATCTTCTATGCCCTATATTTACCCATCTGTACTTGTGCTCTGGCCTCAGACTGCAGGAGAGAGACTTCTTTTTATAAAGAGATGTCTAGACAGTTGCCTTTGCATCAGATGAGAAGTGATCACACAGGAAATTCAAAGAAAAATTGATGTGGGCTGCTAGAAAATAGAGGTATTCAGGATGAGGATGGCAGCTCTGCTTCCTGACAAGTGCAGGGTGGGTGGCTCACTGCAAACACCAACCAGCTCCTACCACCTCAGTTTTGCTCCCAGGAAAGTCAAAGCAACTGCTCAGTTCTCATCTGAGCCCCACTGAAACCAGTGGAGACTGGTAAACATCTGAGCCCCACTGAAACCAATGGGGATTGATAAACATCTGAGCCCCACTGAAACCAGTGGAGACTGGGAAACATCTGAGCCCCACTGAAACCAGTGGAGGTTGGTAAACCACCACACAAACCACCACTATCCACTTGGTGCAACACTGAACCACAAATCACCCACACGGGTCTCAAGTCAGTACTAAGGTGGAAAATCCAGTGGGAATAAGTGTAATTCCCATCAACTGAGAGCGAGTGAGTGGCAAACAGGCACTGAGCTGCACTGCTGCTCCTGCCCTCCCCCAAACACAGCCTGTGCTAAGGGAATAGATCTTTGAATCATGGTGTGATTCACCACAGCAGAACAGGAGGATTGAGTGACCTCTCTGGTTACAGGACAGGTGACATGAGGGGAGCAAAGCTCCAAGGCCATGACAGAACTTGGCATGAGCTCCACTCCTTTATTTTCACAGCAACCATGCCTCACACCAGCTGATTAAAGAGAACAATTTAGAAGTATTTTAGATCTTTTTGGAGCTGCACGAACAGAACAAGAAGAGCTCTGATACACATTTTATGTTCTGATTTTCTTTCTCTGCCTCAGGCTGTTTACAGTCAGGATGGGCAAAAAGCTAAGACTATTTCATCCAAAATTGTCAAAGTTCTGCAGTGGATGAAATGGATGGGTTTTTCAGTTATTCTTTGCTCCTTTTCAAGTTTATTTATTATGTTATAATGCTCATTATATTTCCATATAAAGGAAAATATAGGCTCTGATAACAATTTAAATGAAAAATTAAACTATGATCAAAAACATATCCAGTTTTCAAGAAAAATGCATTTTAGTGATTTTTAAAATTTTAGATAAAAGAACATTTCTCAAAGAAAATATTTCCCAAAGAAAAAGGGCTTTTTTTTTTTTTGGTGTGCTTTATGTTTTTGAAATTCTAAAACCTGCTTAGGAAACAAGATGGGAAGGAATGAAGGGGAAGGACGTTTTGGACAAGCTTTGGACAAACTCATCCCCTTCCATTTAAAAATCAAGCCAAGAGGGATAAGAGTATGGAGAAAAAGAATTTGGCAACATTTAGTGGACAGAAAAGGCTACGAATGGAGCAAGGAGTGTGCCAGGTCCTCCTAACCCACTCAGGTCCCCAAATAAGAGGAGCACAGCCCATGCACTGCCACTACAACGACACCCAGGGAGAGCCTCTCCTCAGCTCCTCTCACAGCCTGGAAAATTCAGGACATTTCCAGCCCTCTCCAATATACATCTGTGTTTATTATTTTTTTGCCTGCGAGACTGACAATGAGCAACCCTGTTCACATATTTTCTGTAGGAGAGCACAGTTTGTTTATCTGTCAGCTGTAGGTGCCAATGCTTAATACGTCTGGGGTGACAAGAAAATAAATGGACTTTCTATGCCATATTTAGATCCCTTTCCTGTCCCTCACCAGTCCCCCAAGGTGTTTGTCTCCTCTTTGCTCTCACAGGGGACCTGCAGCACATGCAGCACTCTGTCCTTGCCTCTATTCACTCTGGTGCTCACAGGGTATTTTTTCAACGACTTGACCATTTCTCATCCCAATGGAAAAAGTTCTCAGTGATTTCATGAGGACTGGCCCTTCACCACCAACTGAAACAGCTTCTACAGGCTGACCAGACTCTGCCACTTCAACCACTTCCTCACATACAAGTAACTGGAGAATTTCATCAGATTTAAGGTCTGCAGCAATTTTTCTTCCTGGCACAGGAACCAGCCTGAAGAGAACTAAAGGTCCCCAAGATGTATTTATGAAACAGCTCAGACTTTTTTCTGAGCATTCAATTCTTAGACCTGCAGCCTCAAGCCTGACAGGAGTGCATTTTTCCTCAACTGAATTTTTACACATAAAAGACTGAGAACACTAAAAATGAAAATTCCAAGTCAGAAACCATCATGTCAAAGAACTGGCCCTAGTTTGCACCATGTACTACCCATCAAATCTCCTGCCCTGGTGTTTCCTAGGGACTGGCTGGAGCCAAGGAGTGCAGGACCTGCCCCAGCCCTGCAGCAGGGAGAGATGCCTGGAGCCCTGTCAGAAATGCCTGTTGCACAGACACTCAGCTAAAGGAGAATTAAACGTTTCAGACACTCAGTTTTCTCATCCTTAAAGAGCTGTTCTAAAGGCCTGTCAGGCACATCTCTCTAGGTTAAACTAGACTAAGCATTTAGGTGTCCACTCTTTACACAAGCAATAAATCCAGTGCCAACCTACAGGCTAACACCAGTGTGAACCTGGTAAAGGAGAAAGGCTCTGAGTTGGTTTTTGAAAGTTACTTACAAGAGCCAGGGTGCAGGGGAAGGAAATTCAGCAAGCACAGTTAATAAAAACATTCCCAGATTGTCATCTTAATTAGCTTCAGCACAATATTTAATGTGGTCGAACAGCATGGGATGGTTT
>NW_008679854.1:7139-13893 GCF_000695815.1 Acanthisitta chloris | reverse complement strand
AGTGAGAACTGGATGAAAGCTCTGGGACATAGCAAACTTGGGAAAGGGTTTGTTTTGTGGAAAACAATATCTGGCTGCAGGGCGAATCTGCTGCCCAGTTCTGGCTGGTGGAGGGCACTGAGGACAGCATTCATTCTAGACTGGCCTGACACACACAGCAGAGCTCCTTCTCCTCACATCCCTGCACACTGTGCACTGGGGAGCACCTAAATGAGTCCCCCACCTCGAAAGGGCTCCCAGCCTGGCAGCAGGAGGTCAGGACATGTTTTAAACAGAAGGGGATCAAACACAAAGCTCCCAGACTGGACCTGAGCCTCTAATCCAGTCAGTCACCATACAGAGCAAGTGGCAGCATTTCCTCCTCCTCGGGCAGTTTGCAGATCTTGGTTCCCCTGCCCCAAGTGCAACAGCCCAAAAATGAAACATCACCTGTGGGGTGGAGTGACAAATGGAACATCCTGTTGGACACAAAAGGAATTCAGGGTTGTTTTTCCTTTCACTTCTTGTTTGTTGAGCTAAAATGTCATCCCTGTGCCCAGAGCACTACCGAAATACGAAAACTATTTTAAAACTTTGAGCATTCAGACTAATAAATTGGCACCATTATCTCCCTTCTTGCAAACAGTCTCAAATGATCTTTAACTGGTGAAAACCCTGTTCTTGTAAATGTAAGAAAGCAATGTCTACCAAGAGTCCAACCCAAAATTGCCCCCAGATTCCTAAGGAGACTTAGGAGGATCAGCTCTAAAGATACAGGGCCAAAACCTTTATCTTATAAACTGGTCCCATTTCCTGAAGACATCCAGAAGAGATAAGCTCAAGCTATTTGTCCTCTCCACAGCCATTTGAAAAATATGTAAAGAGAACTATTATATTAAAATCAAGATTAAAATGGCCAAAAACATCTGCTGGAAGCATCTTCTGGTGGGGGGAGGGAAGTTATCCTTGAAGAGAAACACTAAATCTGCTACAGTAAATCGGCAGCTACATTTATGCTTTTGCCCCATCTGAGGTTCCTGGGCCCAGGGCTGTTCCAAAGGAGGTCAAGGAACAAGCCTGAGAAGCTCTGTACCAGTTTCCTAATAAGACTGCCTTGTCTCACACTTCTGCTGATTTCCTTCATCCCTTCAAAGCTGTTACAGCAGCTCATAAAGAGAAAATAAAGATGAGACACCAGCCTTTGCCCTCGAGACCATCCCTGACCTCTGGTTTGCCATTTACATTAATTACAAAAGAGCCTGAAATGTTTCTGAGTCACAGAAAAGCATCTGATGGTTACAAAGGGTTTTGTGCCAATAATGCTCTGCTCGCCTGGTCTCCTCAGACAGAACTCTGCGAGGATATTGAAACTCCCTCAGTCACAGGCAATAAACACAACTATGCCAAGTTGGGAGGAGGGGAAGGAGGGGGATGGGTCCTTGCACACCACTGTTTTCTTATCCATCTGGAATTAGGAAAGCACGCCTGGAAAGAGAGAGCCAACAGCTCTGGATAAGTCAGCCCAATTCCTGGGCCATGACGTACTCACTGTGTGCACACGCACAAGGGAGCGTGAGGAACTCCTCTCTGTGTTCAGCCATCCTTTAAAACAGAACCAATCAGAACATTTACCATGGCGGTGGCAAAAGACTTCTTTAAAGGATCTGCTAACCAGCCTGGGCTGGGCTGAGCCCCCTCCTGCAAGAAGCCAAGCAGTCCTGCACCCAAAATTGGATTTGAGAGGACTTGAGAGCATTCACATCTGGTAAAACCTGAGCCCAGACCATCCCTGCAGGTTTGTGCCACTGAAACCAGTGGGAACTACACTGGAGACACAAGTGTGGTTAGCTGAGTCACAGCAAGGAGAGGGCAAGTGAGCAGACATGACTGGTGTGCTCCTGGGATGGAGCATCCTCCCCTGCTTCCCTCCTTTCTAGCACCAGTTTTCTCCACCAAACTAGCTGCAATTTGCCCTTGCAGAACAGCTATAGCTTCCTTTAATCTGCCACTCACAAACTGCCCACATGCTGCACCACAGCCTAGAGCAGAATGACAAACTGCTTCTCATGAGTGTTCATATATTCACTCCAATTCAATTTAAATGTGAGCTTCATTATGACCTTGTTAGCACCCCCTCTCCTGTTTACTTTCCATTAACATTCAGCCTGTCAGACTCTGTTAGCACAAATGACCATAGAAATCGTGAGCTGCCCGAATTATCGCAGTTTGAAACACATTTAGTGGGTGAAATTCAATCTGTCCAGTAGGCCAGGGGAGCTCTGCCCTGCCCCGGTCTTCTGCTGACTTGCAGATTGCAGAAGTGTTCACAAGCAGAATGTGATGACAAGAGTAAGTCTCTCTGAGTTAGGGAAAACAGAGAGGAGATCTGTGACTGCCAGGCAGGCACCCCAGGTGAGCTCCTGCTGGACTGGCACGGGAGAAAATATCAAAGGGAAGGACCTGACTCCCCCAAACTGGGGCAAACAGCTTCAAACACAATGTGCTTTTACAAAGAGATAAAAACTGGGGGGAAAAGTGAAATATGACTCATGAGCTCTGCAAAGCATACAAGTCTTTTGATGCAGCCCACACCATCCTCTCTGGCCCAGGGGGAGATGAGTTCTTGGGTGAACTCACCCTTCCCTTTAGTCTCAGCTACATTTCTTGTCCCCAGAAGAGTATTATAACATATGGTTAACTTTTGCACATAATACCTAGTTCACAATTCACACAGAAACTTCCACAATATATGTCATTTTGACACGGATTTAAACATGATAAACAGTGTAATACAATCTCCAGCTGTTTGAACAATTCTGGTCATAAACTGCCTCACTGCACTGTCATCATGCTCATTTCTGCACTGAGCCTTTGTTCTCTTTTATTCTCTACATTGTTTCCCTTCCACTCTAAGACATTTTGAAATGAAAATGCATAAATGCAATGTTCAAACCAACATTCCCTTGGGTGTTTTATCTCTATGCAAAAAAAAAAAAAGAACCTCAATTTTAATTTTTATTAAAATCAGAGATGGACCAAAAAATAATGTGGCTTCTTTTCTGAAATCTGGTCAGGCCATGCTGAAATATTAGGATTAACTTTTCAACAAATGCTTGTATAGAGGATTTCAAGAGTGGGAGAAAGTATAGGAGAACAAAATCAAGAAAAATTAAACCATCCCAATATTTCAGTTCAAAACATCCAGGTCAGTATTTAATTCACTTTTACAATAGCAAATTATAAGATCAAAATGCTTGTCAATAAAACAACTTGTCCATTGATTTATTAATCACATATTCTGTTTTCAATCTGTTGCAGTAATTTCTTTTTTTCAGTTTTTTCAGCGTAACCTAGAAAGAAAAAACCCATACATTTTTCTATGGAGTTCTAACAAAAATAAACTCAGTATCTACAGCAGAGCAGCTGTTGATTAGAAGAGCTCATAGCCAGTGTCATGCTGCTCCCTCAGCCCCATTCTGCTTTTGAAACCCTATCTGCCTCTGCTCTAGTGACACACAGTCCTGGCACAAACCTCCTCTGCTCCCAATGCTCTTGGGATAGTTGAAAATTCTGCAGGATACATATTTTCCTGCTGTTCCTCAGTGACAGCCCAGGATACACCGAAACACTGACAGATGAGCCCTGTGAAGACAAGCCCTGAGTGCACAACTGGCTGCACTTGCAGGGGTTTGTTACAACCCTTTCCCACCCAGTCAAGCATTTCTTCAGTGCTCCAACAGAGCTGCAGAGTGAGACTAAATCCCTCCCTGCCAACCCAGGTGTGGAATATATTTTAATATCATAAGAAACACAGAGAAAAGGGAAAGGAGGATTTCGCTTCATTAGTGTACTTTAAAAAGGGAAGATCTAAGATAAAGATGAAGGGAAATTTAGGGTAGGCTGAGGAATGAGTTCCCAAGGGAAACCATAGAAAGTCCCATCAACTGAGCTGTTTAAAATTAAACTCAGTAAAGCACAAGAAAGTACATGGCACACAACAACCTGCATCAGCAGAAGGATCAGCCACATGAAATGCCTTTTTTCACTCCTGGTTTCTGCTGCCTCCACTCACTCCTGCCCAAGTACCCCGGGACTGTCTGCTCCCACACAGCATCCCCAGCCCTCCCCAGGCAGCCAGGGACAGCTCCAGGTACTTTCATTGCTCTAGCTTCGTGTTAACTTCCAATCTATAAACACAGATGGACACGTTATGATTTGTGCTGAGTAATAAGTTACTAGGCTAGTTTGTAACTTCACCCTTTGCTCCGAATCAGGATGAGCACTGTCCACTGCTCAGCAGGGAAGGAGAAACTGGAGCCTCCAACCAGCTCATGCCATTCCATTTCCCTCTGGCCATGGGGCACCACCCTGGGAACAGCCAGCAGGTTCCCAGGACGAGGCTTTTGGAGCTCACACTGCTCTGTTCAGCAGAGACCTGCTGGCAGTCCCTGGTCAGGGGCCCGTGGGGTGACTCCTCCTTCACTGGGCAAATCTGGGGCAAAACTGGGGCAGTTCTGGTCTGCAAATCAGATGGGGCTATTCCTTGTGTAAGAGAAAGAATTGCCAAAATCAAATAGGTTAAAACCCATGTTTGCTCATGCCAGGAAAGCCATTAATATAACTAAATACTGTTGACAGGAAAAAAGATAAAAATCACATGTCAAAGCAGGGGGGATGAGAATTTGATTAAAGATGGCCTAACTGATTCAGCAGCAATTAAGGCTGCTCTTCCACGGGTCCAGGAAGGAGGCAGTGGGTCTGACTCCTCACCTGCACCAGCTTTACACTGCTGAAAGTCCCCAGCTCTGCTCAGGCTGAGCCTCAGCTCCACGCAGAGCAGAGCAGAATCCAGCCCAGAAAGGGCCGTGGCAATGGTACAGCATCAGATAAGACACCCCAGGAATGCAGCACTGAGTGGAGCACTCAATGCTTGAATTTCCACCCCTGGCTTACTCAGTCCCAGCTTTCGTTTGGACTACACAGTGGTTGGAAAAAACCTTTTTACATTAATTAGTTGAAAGGGCAGGAATTACATTCGCATTTTTAATGGTGTGGAAATGAATAATCTGAACAGGGTGCAACAAGCTGTGGGAAGGGCTGCTCCATATTTTCTGTTACCAGATGGAAATAGCACTGGATTTTCTTACTCAACTCCCTCTCTGGTGAGCTGGCAGCAGCCCTGCAGACAGTGAGGCTCCAGCCCTGCAGAGGATGCCGGGCGGGGACTCCACCTTTAACCCGTGCAACAAGCTGTGGGAAGGGCTGCTCCATATTTTCTGTTACCAGATGGAAATAGCACTGGATTTTCTTACTCAACTCCCTCTCTGGTGAGCTGGCAGCAGCCCTGCAGACAGTGAGGCTCCAGCCCTGCAGAGGATGCAGTGTGGGGTATCATTTGAACATTCACACTGGGGCAGCAATGGGCCCAGGTGAGCTCAGACCTGCCTGGGATGGATTTTGTCCCACCATACAATGCCGTAAACGACTGAAGGGTCTGGTCCAGTGCAGCTGCAGGAGAAGCAAAGAGCACCTAACGCTGGAGGCAAAGCACAGTCGTGTCCACCTGCACACTAACTCCATCAACAGCCTCTTCCCCAGCACAGGATCCAGACCACACTGGGGAGAGGCACCAGAGGACCAGATAAATCACATCACTTCCTGGGATCACCTCTCTCATAGGGATCAGTCTAAAAGTCCTTTACAACTAGTTATGAATTCCAAACGCACCTGCTAGGGAGTAAATATATCGATAAATGGGAGATAAAAGTATTAACTGAGGTCCAACATGCTAAGATGTTGCAGTGATCAATGGCAGAGCCAGAAACAGAAGCCAGGGTTCTGCTCCAGTGGGAGTTTGTTCATCAGATAAATAGGTGTTTCCATGTTTGTTTTACACCTGCATAAACTAAGGGAGACAACATGTTCACCTCAAGTTTCACAATGAGTCACTGCAAACGCCTGGAAAGGACCCCAAAAATTCCTTGTAAAAAAAAAAACAAACAAGCTTTGCCCTAACATATTTTTCCTCAGCGTGCTTCACTGCACACACAAGTTGTGTACTGACACCTGCAGTGCAGCATCCATCCAAAGCACGAGACGTAACGAGGCTCTGCCTTGGGCACCATTAAGGCTTTATCACAAGGAGAGTCCTATAGACTAAGAGGCCACAATTACACATCTCTTAAAGGTGGACACTGGTTTTCCCAGAGCAGCTGGCAAGAATGAGCAGGCAAAGGGAGAGGAAGATCTCTGACATGTCAGCAGAGGTTCCACCTCGTGCTAGCCAAGGCAGCAGGTTCTCCTTGCAGTTTGCCCTCACAGCCTGCAGTGTATCGAGCCCCTAGTAGTGCCAGGAAGCCAAACTGGGCTCCAGGGCCAGTGTCAGGGCTCTCCCATTTGCTGCACACAGGTACTGCACTTGCCATCTTCTCATTTACTTCCAAATGCAGCAATGAGCCTGTTTGAAATACCCAACACTTGTGTTTCTGGAGTGGAGCTGGTCTATTACTTCCTTCTTTATGTTGCTGTAAAAGTTCTACAGGTCTGGACTGCTGAAATTGCACCCCATGAGCTCAGGACAAGAGGCTGTAGACAGCTGTTGTATCTTATTTGTGCCTTATTTCCAATCAGGCTCCTGCCTGAAACCTCAAAACCACAATATCAGCCACTTGGAAATAAGCAATAGCAACCAACGGGGCAGTACTGCTTGTTTAAGACCAATAAAACATGAAGCTGGATGAATGCCACCCACAGAACAGATTTCTTCAACATTTTC
>NW_008679854.1:5819-7114 GCF_000695815.1 Acanthisitta chloris | reverse complement strand
GGAATTGTATATATGTATTGTTACAAATGCTGAATTACAGTTCTTGGACATCAGAAATAAAACCTTGTGTCTAGCACCAGAAATACATTTTCT
The DNA here is from genome assembly GCF_000695815.1 of Acanthisitta chloris. NCBI lineage: Eukaryota > Metazoa > Chordata > Aves > Passeriformes > Acanthisittidae > Acanthisitta > Acanthisitta chloris. The sequence continues at coordinate 7,021 of NW_008679854.1, read as the reverse complement.
GGCAGTGCAGAGAACAAACCTGTATGTGCACACACCTGGTCTGAGTGACAAACAGCTGCTCCTCACACCCTGAGCCACGGACCAGCTCCTCTTTGGATAAAGTGTGTCATCACGTCTGGGGAGGCTGGTTGGGTTTTTTAGCATAACTTGATTTTGGTTACACTACAACTCTGAGTATTTGACGAGAAACGGTCACAAAGAGCCTGCAGAAACACTCCAGCATGACTGCCCATCCCAGGGGAGCTCTCCAGCACACCAACGGAATCTACTTCGAGAAATTAAGGAGCAGCGACTGTTTTCCCCCAGGAGAGCATCCCACCCTGCAGCAAGGCTGAGGAAAGGGTGTGTGTCACAGTGCCTCTGCTGCTGGCAGCCTGGGCCATGGCAGTGTTTGTGCACTGCATATCACATGGCAGTTAGTACTGCAAGCAGTGTCTCAGCTTCTTCTTAGCTGTGGTGGCAGTCCTAAGGGAGATCACAAGGTTTTCTCTCATTTTACCACTGATTTTTCGTTGGTGAGAGATACTTCATGCTAAAAGAAAGTGCTTGCTTGACTTGCCTGAGGGGTGCTGGTTCCCCTTACAATACAATCAGTATTCCTGGGATGAGGCCCCACCAGCTGAACATCAGTCTCATGGTTAAAAGAAGCAGTTTTCAGGCAGCACAGGAGCACACCCAGTACCTGAACCAGACCTAAGGGAACGGGCAAAGAAACAGGTACTGCTTAGCTTACTAAAGCTGCTCTCTGTGAAGAAAGTGATGAACATGAGCTCTAAAACTACAAGCTATAAAAAGAACAACGAGGTTTGGGCAGAACAGCAGAGTGATCTGAACAGAGGGAATCTGGTGTTCACAAAACCCAAGGACCAGCACCTAAGTGAGCTGAGAGGATGCTCTGGATGGCACAGAATATACAACCAATGGTCATTAATCTCTGCAAGAGAAGGAGCTCTTCTTTTGTGCCATCTGTTTCTGATTACTGCCCCACTCAGCTCTAGGCCTAAATTGCACAATTCAAACTCAATTCCAAACCACCCAACGTGCTAAAGGTTTTGGAAGGCACAGAAATGGGAGCATCGGGCAAAAATTGCAGGGTTTATGGTATTTACACAAGAGCACCCAATTAGCTCCTGCACCAGTGCCAAAACAACACATGTGAGCAGCCCAGCAGGTCACACACCAGTGCCAGATTGCTTCACCCA
>NW_008679854.1:0-5788 GCF_000695815.1 Acanthisitta chloris | reverse complement strand
GCCCATGCATGAGCACTCAATTAATGCATGAGTGTCCAATTAGCACACACACAAGTGCCTAATCAGTCTGTGAATGAGCAGCCAATTAATTTATTTGTAAGTGCACAATTAACTAATGCATGAGCACATGATTAGTTTATGCATGGCTGCCCAACTGGTACCTGCATGAGCACCCAATTAATTCTTACACAAGTGCTTAATTGGTGTATGCTTCAGTGTCCTCTTAGGTCATGCCTGAGTACTCCAACACTTCATGCATGAGCACCCAAGTAACTAATGCTTGAGGGATGTGTTTTATGCATGAGCACCCAACCAGCTCGTGCATGAATGCCCAAGCAATTTATGCTTGAGAACCCAAATATTCCATCACAGGCCCCAGTCAGTCTGTGCCTCAGCACCCCAAGTGCTGTGTTGCTCAGGTTTGGGGAGCTGTGGCTGCAGTGATGTCTCTGCCAGGTGCTGGTCACAGCCTGTGCCCAGCCAGCTGTGAAACTGGTGAAAAAATCCAAACACCCCAAAGCATCAGCTCAGCAGAAGAGCCCTTGGTACCCCACCTCAAACATATTCAAACATATCCATAACAGGTGAGAAATGTGGAGGGAGACACGGCTGGGGAGATGTGAGGCTGGAGATGTGCTCTTGGAACGAGGCACTCCATCTGCAAGAAGTGCATCTCAATTGTCCAACTCACAGGTATTTTTAATCTCTTTACTTCTGCATGTCTTTTGCAGAATTGCCAGAAATGTCACATCTGGAGCCAGGAACAGAAGTAGAAGCTCTCATACAGGCCCAGCTGCTTGTGATTCTGCAGCATGCCCAGAGGAACTCAGAGCCAGAGAGTATTGACTGGTAGTCCCTAGAGAAAAAAATCTCACTCTACCAAAATGGATTGGCTTAAGAGGAATAAAGGATGAAGCTCTACAGCCTATGCTACACAGGAGCTCAGAGAAGATGGTATAATGACACAGAGTGGTCATAAAATCTATGATGTTGTCAGTCCAACTTGCTTAGGTCTCTTAAAAGAGGTTAAACCCATCACAGTTTCAGACCATTCCTGACCAAGGATCCCAGGAAGAAAATAGAGCTGTCTCTAACACAGGCAGTACTTTAAACCTCATTGCAATCCATGCAAATTTCCAGACAAAGACAAAGATAAGTCTGCTTTGCACTGATCTACCTTTTAAATAGAACTAGTTGAAGCAAACTGGATGTGTTTCCTCCTGTGTATTATCTGACCAGTGTACCAGCACTATTTATTGCTTTTCAAGGCACGTAGTGGGTATTATATCAAATGTCTCCATAAGGCATTATGAAGAGCTCTTTTCTTTCCACAGCTAAAATTCCCTGTACAGGGCAGGTCTTTGGAAAAGAAAACAACAGTGAGAAGCAAAATACTTGTCAGAGGGAAGAGAATCACACACTCAGACTTTACTAAACCTGCTTTTATCAGAGCAAACTTTCTTCTACAAAGAAATGTTCACAGCTCTGGGAAAGGAAACACACTTATCAGATCAGTGCTGTTTGCAAAGGAAATGAAAAATGGTGAATGTTTATACCTTAAAGTGTTTTTAATGAACTTAACTGCTGTATTTTAGTCTGGGAGGAAGAGCAAAAGCACTTAGAAAAACAAGCAGTTTAACCAAGATGATGAGATCCCCTTGCTCCCCTGGAACCAACTCTGCACTGGTGTGTGTTCCTCCACCATCTCTGCCAGTGCTGCTCCGTGGCATGTGGGATAATTGCAGCCTGGCACAGAAGGAATGTGCCTCCTGCCAAAGCTGAAAGTGAGCTGCTGGTACCTGTGTCACCTCCCTGTGGGATGCAGTGAAACTCTGATTGAATCAGCAGCCACTTGTCACCATCCTGCTCACTCTGCTCACCTCCCGGGGGCTCCTGCATGACAATCTCTGAGGACACCAAAGCACGTTCCCATTTTCCAGCTGCTGTGGTTAAGACCAAGGGCTGTGTTGCAGGTAACAGTGCAGATGAATCCAAGTTTGAAACCAGTTAAAGACAGCAAGTTAGAACAAGAATCTGGGAGTGTAACAATTTCATTAATCATCTTCATTATCTTGGCACACATCAGGAACTTATTAGCAAAACTTCGGAGCTAAGCAAAGGGGTATGAATATTCAAAAACCTTCCATTAAAAGAGGACAACACACACCCAAGGGAAGATCAAATGAACACTAATCTGTTAAAAAAGGTAAGAAGAATACAGAACCTTGGAGAATAGGTCCTTATCACGAGTATGTACCACACAGCCAGATCCCTCTGCCTCCACTGTGCCCAAACAGGTTTCACTGCTCCCCCAGACAAACACAGCTCTGGAGCTGGGATGCTTTGGGAAGCACGTACCAGGGCCCAGGAGAACCTGGCCACAAGGCAGTGTGACCCAAGCAAGGAATAAGACAGAGGTCAACCTGTCGTGGGCTCACCGTCAAGCCCAGGACCTCGGCACGTTCCCAGGTTGCCTTAAACACTTCTTGGCCTCTACAACAAATGCACTTACAGATCACAGGGAAAGTCCAGCCCCCACCATCCCTCGGTGTGACTGACAGCTGGAGATAGAGTCAAGAAAGCTCCAACAGGATTTTCTGCAAAAAGAGGCTCCTAGAGACACACTAGTAAACAGATCTCTCGCATGGTACATAAAATTCTGCAAATTTGGACTAGGTAGAAAGCCAACTGCTTGGGGATTTATGGTTGGGGGGTTCTCAAGATGCAGTTTCACAGATGGAGAGCAAATCCCAGTACCAACCTGGTTTTAGCACGATGAAACCCTGCCTGGGTTTACATGGAAATACTGAGCCTCGATGGAACACTGAGCCCTTGGGAGTCCCAAGGTATTCCAGTGGCAGACACTGAACTCTGGGCAGGATATTTTGTTGTGGAAACACCAGACAACAACTTTGGCTGAGCTGCACTGGCACATGCTGCAGTCTGGCATTCCTAAACATTGCAAACATCTCCTCTGAATGCCAAGTGACTGGTGTTGCAAGGGTTTTTGAAAGCCCATCCTGAGAGGGCCCTGTGACCTTCCACATGACTGTGCAGCTGGAGACTGGAGAGGTCATCCCCGTGGCATGCTGAAGGAAAAGTGGAAGGAGGATATTCCAGCCAAACGAGCTGAGACACAAGGCAGTCTCCTGTACAGGGACTTCAAGCACAGGACATCATCTGTCTCTCAGGGAATAACAGGCAGGTTCCCACAGCTTCAAAATGGGGGGAGCAGGCACCTCTCAGGATGTGCTCCTTAGCCACCACCACTGAAAACTGCACTTTGTACAAAAAGCTCAAGAGAACCCGTTGGGTTGTTTCTGATTAAGATGAAGTCAGACCTCCAAAGGGAAAATAAAATAGCAGAGGACATATAAATCAGCTTGTACATAAAGACAATGAAAAAGAAAGACAACTCCCATTCTGCCTCCTCCTCCAAGTACCCAACAAGTGAAATGCTTAAAAGATTTCTGATCTAACCTCATATTTAAACTCATACCAGTTTACACCACCTTGGGGGTATATAAAATGGCCTAAATATGAGTATAAATAATTATGTGTAATCAAGAATTCAGGCTCCCTTTGCCTGAGGTGGAAAAAAACCCATGTTCATTCCAAATCCAAATTCATTTTGGAAATGAATTTTCATGGCTGATCAGCGTATCTGCTAATCAACATATCTAGAGTCTTGCCTCATAGCATGAGTGCCAAGAACAGAAGGTACTGATGACAAAAGATGATCCAATTTGCATGTTCATTGAATTTACCAGAGTATGATGGATACTCTGTGCCCCGGGCAGATAATTAAATGTGATTGATTGGGGTTGGAATGGACCAAGCTGAAACCCATTTCAGAAATCTGTGGCTTTTTCTCCAAAGGAATAGCTGAGAGCAGTGATCAAGTCCCTAACACACAATCTTCATTCGTTGTGGAATTTCAAGGTTGTTCTGCTCAGTCAGAGCCACAAGATCACCTGTTCTGCCTGTGTAACAGCAGGTCATGACTGTGGACATGAACTCCAAAGATGCAGCTGCAGAACATCCTGCAGTGCTGACAGTGCCTGAACCACTGGCTCTGCCCTCTGACAGGTGTTGCCAAAACAAGCACAAGGAGACTGCAGAAGTAAATGAGCACCTACTAACCATTAAAACCTTGAAATGGAAAGGCAGCATCTCCTGGCCCAATTCCCATGTCCACCTACTCCCTGAACATACCATACTGTGAACTTCAACACCAGTAACTCTCACAGCAAACTGAATGCTAAGGTACATGATCTGTAATGGGTGCTCAGACTTGGCTCTCACTACTTGGCTTCTTATGGCAAGTACTGGGACATGACAAACCTTCTTTTCTGGCTCTTCATTCCCATCCACTGACCTCAGACCTTGTAACATATTTGCTGTGTGAAGTCACTCGTGATTCAGTAGCAAGGATTAGCTGCTGCAGCTGAAACCTGTGGGCCCTGACGTCAGACCTGAGTGCAGAGGCACTGAATTGGCAGACTGAAAGTTTCTACTTCAGTTTACAACAGAGACCATTCAAACAATCACTTTGGATTTGAAATTCCCAAGTAGAAGGAGAAGGAGCACTCCACCTCACTCCCAAGCCGTTGGCCACCACCACACCTCTACCAGCACATCAAGGCAGCAGTGCACACAGCCTCGTGCTTCTGAGAAAGAAAAACTCTCAGACAATCCAGGCTCTGCACAGGATCCACCTCTGGCTCCTCTGGCTGAGCACTGCTGCAGAGCCACTTGGCACGGCCCAAGGAAAGTGCACTTTATCCTGCATCCGTCAGCACCAGTGACAAGAGATTCCACATAAGGGCATGAAATAGCACATATCAGGGACAAGGTACTCATGAGAAATGCGAGAGATTTAAACAAGAATTTCCATCTCTGCACTTCTGCCTTGCGAGAACGGACTTGAGATGCTGCTCAGAGAGAGCAAAGATTTTTCCAGAACTGCCAAAGAAAACTTCTACAGAATGACAGCAAATTTTTCTGTCTTTGCACAGTTTCAAACACACTTAGAACTGCTGTGGGCAGTGCTGAGCCTTCTGCAGCTCATTTGAGCTCTCATTCACATTAGGAATCTCTGCAAAGAAAGGCAAACTCCCCTTGTCCCAAAGGAAGAAGGTCAAATGAAATAGAAGTGCCTCAAGCTGAAGTGGAAGTTTCCAGAGGCCAAGGTCATGTACAGCTGGAGCAAACTGGACAGAAAGGGCCTGGGCTCTGGGATGGTGCTGGGCTTGTGCTCCTGAGCTCTGCTGCCAAAATGCAGAGTCTGGGACAGCCCAGCCTGGGAAACAGGACTCCCAACACTGCTGAGAATCAAATCCATCTTGCTGCAAAGTCCTTGATGCTGCCACACAGAAACCTGTTCTCTTTTAAACAGCAGATCATTTCTGAAGTAGTACAAAAGCCAACAGTTGCTTTTCTGTGGTTCACTTCTCCCTTTACACACGATAGGCAAAAATAAAGTAAAACACCTTATAGATGGAATTCACAGCTCTGCAAAGGGAGGTGTGTTTGCAAGCAAACACACACACACACATACACACGGAGGCTGCTGCTGCCTTGCAATTCCCAGGCAATTCCACAAGTTCTTAAACCCCCTCTGGCTAATCAGCTCATACTATGCATGGGCAGCCCATTTCTGGAGGAACAGATGCTCCTCATTTATCCTGCAGCATCACACCTAGAAACTGTCCCGATCGGATGCCACAGCCCCTGATCTGAGCAGAGCCTGTTGGAGCAAGGATGGAGCAGGGATGGGGCAGGGATG
>NW_008679853.1:0-17055 GCF_000695815.1 Acanthisitta chloris | reverse complement strand
AGTGAGCGACGCGCACAGCTATCCCATGGGGTGTTGAGGCATACGCTCAGTGCCCGTAGCTCGGGGTGCAGCTGCGGTGTGAGCTCTGCGTGGCAGAGCCCCAGGCTAGAGGCTGTGAACTGCTGAGCCTTTCCACACCCTGCGGCGCGGCTCGAGACAGCAGGAGCCGAAGAATCCCAGACTTCCCTACCCTTGTACTGTGGGGGTGTAAAAAGCCCAGGGGTTCCATTGTTCTTGGAGGCAGCAGCTCGAGCTGTTACTCTCTCATTAGTGTACCTCGATTAAATTATTTTAAGGATCTGGTCGTTTGAGGCTCTGCTATGTGAAGCCTGGTTTGACCGTGTCAGTGTAGGGTGTTGCTGTGAAGGGGCCTCGGTCCCAGCTCAGGTGGTGCAAGAGTGACTCCTGCAGTAGCTCCTGGGTGCTCAGGCAGGGAAGTTTCTGTAACGGGCCAGACTCAAGGGCCCACCCGACACAGACATGCAGAGTGACACTAGGACATATCAGCCTTTGCTTTTGAATCAAAAAAGAATTTCAGATGTAACACCACTGCCAGAATTGTGGCACAGCCACAAGGTGAGGCTATGGCCAATGACCTCTTTCCCACCACATGTGTCTCTAGTTTTAGTATCAGGAGGATGAAGTCTCTTCCTAAGCAAGACTTGTTCTAAGTTTCAATTAATCTGCTTTATGTTAAAACAAATGCATGAAAGAAGCTAATGGAGTTTTGAAAGCATCATTTCATTTTGAATGTATGACAAATTAGCAGGAGAAGAGGAGGCTCAGGGGAGACCTTATCACCCTCTACAACTCCCTGAAAGGAGGCTGTAGTCAGGTGGGGGTTGGTCTCTTCTCACAGGCATCTAGCAGTAGGACAAGAGGGCATAGACTCCCCTCTGCCATGGGAGGTTTATGGTTGGATATTAGGAAGAGATTTTTTTACAGAGAGAGTAGTCAGGCATTGGAATGGGCTGCCCGGGGAGGTGGTGGATTCACCATCCCTGGAGGATTTCAAGATGAGACTGGATGTGGCTCTTAGTGCCATGGTCTAGTAACCACGGTAGGGTTGGACTCTGTGATCTTTAAGGTCTCTTCCCACCAGGTTGATTCTATGATGTGATACCATATGCAAAATTAGTGTAGATAAACCTTAATTATTACCTCAGCGCCGTGATAGAGCACTATTCATGAAATAATTTACTTGTTTCACAAAGAAACCCCTATGTAAAAGTACACTTGCATCACAGACTACAAAACTATCACTTGTCTTGTGTATTTAAACTAAAGAACCTTCTGTTATGCAATAGAAGGAATTTCCAAGGCTTTTATGTTCATATTACCGTTTATCTCTAAGAGGGAACATTCTGGTGCTATTAGAGTACCACAGCTGCTGGAACCAGACAGTGAACAAGGCAATTCTTCCAGCAGAGCCACTGTAAGTATCTACACATCTGGGTCCAACACCACACCACACCCCTGCACCAGCCACGTGGAGCACAGGGAACTCCCCTGCATCACAGGGCAACAATAAACAAGAAATCATGAAGTAGTTTTTATTCAGCTTTTAATAACAAAATTCCAAGGGTGCACACATCTATCTTAAGAGTTACATCTGACTTCCAGTTTCCTTCCTCTCCCCACTCACCCTACAGCTGCCATGAAATTTCCATTTCAGACACACTACTTCATGGCAATACCACAAAAAACACTTTTTAATTGCTCTACGTAGAATAACATTCCACTGTAAGTTTTCAAGGCACAATTTCTATGTGCAGTTATTTGCCATAACAAAGTTTAAAAAAATAAAAATTGTACTACAAAGTTTTATTAGCTCTCTTTAAAAAGCACAGGTAGTCTCTTCTGTACAACATTAGTTTTACCTAAGCTACATTTTAAGGATGGCTTATAGGAAGTTCATAGCATGATGTCCAACTGTCCTCTCTTATACTCACACTTGATTGCAATTTGCAATTTTTGGTAAGATTTAAAAGGTTGTTCTGCCAAGTGTTCAAGTGTTAAGAGCTTGTGCCAATGCTATTTACAGACCTGACCATAAAAAGAACCACCTTTCAAAACTGAGACTAGCTTAGTCTCCATCAGGAGTGATTTGTTTATGAGCTTGTCAAGGTCTGCACCATTCAAAATGTCAACACTGCAATGAAATCTTCATCTTTAAGAATGGTCACTAATGGGCAAAAGACTAAACATAGCATTTGCCTGTTCGAATCAGTTTAATTGAATTATTGTCAAGGAGGTTTTAAATTTTTATGTCAGGCTTCAGCTTATGGCTAGACAGATAAAGTGTATTCAAGAAGTAGATTGACTCATGGCTTAACTAGACACAAAGGAAAAGGAGGGTGGGCAAAGGAATGTGGGTGAACTATAGTTTCTTAGATGAATGAAGTGCCCTCACAGATTCTACTCAGCTGAGCACAAAACAGAACTCGTTCAAGAAGCTTAGCTGCTTAAACTCAAGTACACTGTATAATGTCTGTTGGCAACTTCTTTCCCCAGAAGGCAGCAACAAGCAATGTTCACTGTTACTCCATTCAGTGGTCTCAGTTCTTAAAACAACACTTGTTATGAGATGTGTCTCCTAGAATTATAAACTCTAACACCATTCTGCATGGAGGAACGAGCGTATTTTGTCAGAAGAGCACCAACGGTTTGCTTCTCTGCACACAAGTCTCTGCAGAGAAAATAAAGCAGATGATATTGGTATTAAGAGATATTCTCATACAAAATAAATCTGTGAAATACTCGTAACTATAGCAATAGACAGGATTAGGGTATTAGGAGAGAAAAAAACTACTCTGCCACTTAATGCTTTAAATAACCTAAAGTTTAGAATTTAATTTGACATGTAAGCAATAGGCAAAATGACATTATTTACTTCAAAAACATTCATTTTGTTTTTTAGGGGGAGTTGGTTGGTTTTTATTATTACCGTTCTCTAAAGGGTTTTCAATCTAGCAAAACAGGTAGCTTTGAATTACTCAGTTATATTGCAGTAAATTTAGAGCCACTCATAAAGGGCTGATGCAGTTACTTCCAGGCTACCATCGATATCTGCTCACACGTATCCCAGCTGGGCATTCCAGACAGTGTGGTAGTGAAAGTCTTAACCACCAAAGGAAGAAAGGATGCAGCACAGGAAGCACTATTGCTCAGCAGTTCTTGTGTTGCAAATATGCAGACTCATTATAAATGTCAGGAGGTTGAGCCTTTGAGTTAAGTCTGCCTCAGTCAAATAACAGAGAGTTATTGCTCATTTAGATTCAGCATTTTACACACATTTTAATCCCACAAATACAGCTCCAGATCCCAGGGGTGAGGATTCTGTTCATATAGAATTCATATTCATTTAAAATGCCAAGTACAGTATTTGAGGCAATGACAGCTGTGTGAAACAACACCAACCATACTTTAACAAAAAGAACTATATCCTTACTGTATGTAAGGGGTAATATCCACTTCTGTCCACTTTTCCCGTATGCCAAATAAGCTGTTGAATCTTTCCTGACTGTCTTCAGGTAAGTCTTCTACTTTCAGCAGAAAGATGGTCTCTGGTCTGGAGCTTTTATCCACAAGAGCCAAGCCCTGTAGATCAGCATTAGAGGGAAAATGTGAAGTAAAGACAAAACAATTAGATTTTCTTCTTTCTGGCAATATTCCATATGAGTTGCTCTTTGCACATCCAAAGCCTTCTAAGAACTGCACTACCAGAGGCAAAGTGAAGATGTATCACAAAGGTGATGTTTTACAGGCAGTATTTCTAATTTCCTTCATGACAAGGAGGAGGAAATTCCTTCAGTTCCAATGTCTCTGCCTCGTCTGAGCAAAAGAATTCTCATAGTGCTACTCTTCTGGCTGTCACTAAAATCTGCTCAACAACATCTTCAGCTTCTGTTCTAGCTCAGTTACAAGTAATAACGGTACAGCTGCAACTTTTCGTCAAACAATGGAAAATGCAGGAGTTACAGAAATCTGAACTGTCATGATTCCAGACTCCTAGTGCTCATAGAGGATGTCATAAAAAGGACTCTAACTGAAAAGCTGATAGATATAGCACAATCAATACTCAGTAATGGATAAAATCTACATATGACAAGTCAGTTAACAGCCTGCCCATGAAAGAATCAGTACTGCTTTGTTTTTACCTTCAGTTGATCAAGCCTTGTTGTCATCCCTTCAGGGACACTTTGTTGCCAGACTTCTTGAAACTCTGACAGATTGAATTTAACTGCATTTTGCAAAAGCATTTGTGCTATAGCTCTGCAGATTTTATCTTCATGCATTTCAAAGTAAACCTCCCCTGCTGAGACACAAAAAATAGGTTATCTTGGGCTCCTGCTTTTTGATAAAAGGACAGAGAACAGCTTCGTATTTCCATTCTGTTCTAGTCTTTTATATATATTCTATGCTCTTTTTTTTCCTCAGGAAGTAATCTGACTTCGTATTCCTTTGGGAAACTGAGGGTATCTTCTCATTCTCATGAACAAATTAGGCAGAACAGAGAAACACTGTCTGCAGTATTAATTCATATCAATAAGTGTATTTACCCCAATCTTTTCCCCTTTCACAGTACACAAATTTCTCCCACAGCTTTCATTCCTATTTCCAAATGGCTTGTATTAAGGCATTTGCTGCATGTGGCTGAACAATTAAAATTTTCACTTCTTTAATCACCCTTATGAGATGATGAAGGGAATAATGAGACTTTATTTTCTTTCATACTGATTTGACTAAAATTCTCCAAAAACCACCAAGCATAAACACTGCTTTCTATACTTTCAGTCATCTAGGCTTCATGCAATTCAGACTTGTTCCTTGTGCAATCTGCCTGAATATACCAAGACAACAATCTGTTGTCACTCCAACTACTTAGAATCATAGAATCGTTAAGGTTGGAAAAGACCTTTAAGATCATCAAGTCCAACTGTCAACCTAGCACCACCACCATGTTCACCACTAAACCATGTCCCCATGTACCATATCCACACTTTTTGAATGCTTCCAGGGATTCTGAATTCTGGAATGTCCTTCCCTGGGCAGTCTGTTCCAATGTTTTATGACCCTTTCTGTGCAGGAATTTCCCCTAATATTTAATCTAAACCTTCCCTGGTGCAAATGGAGACCATTACTTTCCTATGTCCTTTATGGTTGAGTGCAACTCCTGCTTCAGTCAGAGGTGAGATGAAAGCAATTGTGGGAAGAATTCAGATTGAGATTAGGGCCTGCAATATTATATCTGTATGTGAGCTGGGCAGTGAATTTTAATCAATACAATCATTGCATCTCGTGGTGCAGTTCAAGAGACCAAAGGCAGATGTCTACTTTAGGCAAGCTGAATTTATGCCATTGGCTATTCACAACAGCACAATTAATTGCTTAAACATCTGAGACCTCCTAGGGTATCTAAAGAGAGATGCAATATATATTTTATTAATAATCTGTCTTTACTCATAAAATTATGCCTTGTAGACACCTAACAAATCACTTCCAGTACATCTTTTAGTTCCTGATTTTCCCCTAGTATCTTGTACAGTTTAGTAGTCTTTTTTTTCCTATGAAACTTTAACAACTGTATTGGTTTTTTACCTCCATTTCCTCCCTCCTTTTACTAGAACCATAGCAAACTCATTTGTTTGGGCCATCCTCACAAAATCTGCACTTCCTCATTAGTAACTATTTCCTTTATGCAAAGTTAATCTATACCTGTACAAGCTTTGCCAAACTTACCATCATCAACGTATTTCCTTCCATAGCTTAGAAGAATGTGTTCTATCATCTCTCTGAAAATAAAAAAAAATCAGAAATCAAGTTTTAATACTGTTCATTAGGACATTACAGAAACAGTTGCCAAAAAGATCACGAAGGAACAGGAATAGGGCAAATAATAAATTAAAGAATAAAGGATGAGACATCTTCACAGCGGAAATTAAGAAACTGATAAAAACTTCAAAGTAAAATAGAGCAAACGGGGACAGAAATGACAGATTGGAGTTAATTCAGCCTGTTGGGCTCAAAGGTCTCTTCTTCCTTCTAGTTATACCTAGCAAAGAATAAGGAAAAGAGACTTGCAATATCACTTCTTTCCAATACAAATTGTATCAGAAACAGTGTGGCCAGCAGGACCAGGGCAGTGATCATTTCCCTTTACTCAGCAGTGTTGAGGCTGCACCTCAAATCTTGGGTTCAGTTCTGTGCTGGTCAGTACTAAAATGACATCAAGGTGCTGGAGCAAGTTCAGAGAAGGGCAGCAAAGCTGGTGAAGGGTGTGGAGCACAAGTCTGATGTGAAGTGGCTGAGGGAGCTGGAGGTGTTTAGCCTGGAGAACAGAAGGCTGAGGAAAGACCTTAGCACTCTACAACTATCTGAAAGGAGGCTATAGTTAGCTGAGGGCTCTCCCAGGCAATTAGCGACAGGGGAAGAGGAAAAGGCCTCAAGTTGTGCCAAGGGAGGTTTAGGTTGGATATTGGGAAAAATTTCTTCAAGGAAAGGGTTGTCAAGCGTTGGAACAGTGTGCCCAGGCAAGTGCTTGAGTCACCATCCCTGGAGGTCTTTAAAAGATGTGTAGATGCGGCACTCAGGGACATGGTTTAGTGGTGGCCTTGGCAGTGCTAGAATAACAGTTGGACTCAATCATCTTAATGTTTTTTACCAACCTAAATGATTCTATGATGCAAGTCATGAATCTGGCAGTTAATAATCTCTTACTGAATAGTAGGCATTTTTCTAGAACTCTGGCATAAAATTATGGCCTAACTGCAGACACTAAAGCAAGATCTCTTCGAGAGACAAAAGCCAAATAAATGGAAAATGCTACACATTGTACACTTTTTGAATGGTAATCTTGAATGACATCTTGACTTGTACTGCCATTTGAATAAACCCAACTCTTACATTCTGAATTCAGTATTACAGTAGAAAACACCCCCCCATCTCAGACAGTATGCAATAAGTAAACTCAACATTTTCGGCTACCTATAGCTTCAGAACAGGTATTTCAAGATGTTCAGCAATTTACAGCTTAAGAACATACTACTTCCATCATTTACAACTCAGCAGTGACCTTTCTACTACTGAATCAATGGAAAGGATACCAATAGACATTAAAATCAGTTTACTCACCTTTTTGTCTAAACTACTAATGCCCTTGTACATCTTTAGGGACAAACAAAATGTATCATCAACACCATGGTAACCGAAATCTAGACTTACAAAGCTATAATTCTAATAAACAGTTAATAATTATTGTAATTTGTAATAATTAATAATGAATGCAGGCAATTTTAAGTTCTAAAAATAATTGCTTACCTGGGCTCTAGAGATCCAAGTTCTTCAATGCAGGTACGTAAAGGAACCTTACTTAAAGACCAGGACTCTGAGTCTATTAGCTGAGTCACATGATTCAAGAGTTTCATCTCATAGTCAAATTCCAGAATTCTCCAATAACCTGTCAAATAGAAAACCACAAAACAGCGTTAGAAGGAATACATTAACACCTTAATTCTATTCCACTTAAGATGTATTACACCATGGACATTTAGGTCACACCTTTAGAAAGTACAGGAGCAGCATTATTTCCTTTTGGGGATTAAAGCTGAGAAAAAGAACTGAATAATAAGAGCAAATGCAGAAGATAATGAAATTTAATCATCTTAATTATTCATAACTCTTTATGTAGATTAACTGCCACAGATACAGAGACACTACAAATTCCATCCCAAGACAAATCAGACCTATTAGAACTAGCAATTATTTCTGGCACAGAACTGCAAGAACAGAACTGGCTGCACTGGCCCTGCAAAGTGACAGTTCAGGTCCAGACAAGTCTGCAGAAATCCAGATATGACAAAGCAGAGATGTGGTACAATGGTGCTATGCAGGTGTCAGTGACAAGGAAAGCCATCTGTGAGACCTCTGACTAATGGGGTGGTACAGAGACCATGGAGGAGAATTATTCCACACAGAGATGGGACATGAGGCAACAAGCAGAAGATGCAACAAGGGAAATCCCACCTTGTTACTAGGATAATGTTTTTCCCCATGCAGACACTGGAAGAGGTGGTGCAACCTCCATACTTGGAAATGCTCAGAACTCAACCAGCTGAGGCCCTGAGCAGTCAGCTCCAAGCTGGCCCTGTCCTAAAGCAGGGCTTTGGACCTGGTAACCTCCAGAGCTCAGTTCTGCTCTCTATCAGTCTGTGACTCTAGGACTGCTGTCACCTGTTGTCCAGGTGAGGGTCTGGACTTGACCACGTAAAGGATGAGGACCTGTCTCAAGGTGAGGCACTTGCTCAGGTCTTGACTCACATGGGAGGAAGACACAGAGATAAACCCAGTCTGGGAGGAATGAAGGACAATGAAAAGGCTGGGGTTAACTATGGATCAGCTATTTTTGCGTCTAGAACTGCAGAAAACAGTACCCACTCATCTATGAGGAGCACAACCAGCCAAAAAATATTCCTGCTATGTGTGGGATACTCTGATGCCAGTGTTTGTAGCAGCAAAGAAGGAAACTGAAGGAACTGTAGAGGGATCTGGACAGGCTGGATACATGGGCTGAGACCAATGGTATGAGGTTCAACAAGGCTGAGTGCCAGGTCCTACACTTTGGCCACAACAACCCCATGCAGTGCTACAGGCTGGGGGTAGAGTGGCTTGACAGCACCCCCACAGAAAAGGACTCGGGAGTGCTGGTCAACAGCAACTGAACATGAGCCAGCAGCATGCCCAGGTGGACAAGGGCACTATGAGAAAGATACTGAGGTGCTGGAATGAGTCCAGAGAAGGGCAACAAAGCTGGTGAAGGGTGTGGAGCACAAGTCTGATGAGAAGTGGCTGAGGGAGCTGGGAGCATTTATCCAGGAGAAGAGGAGGCTCAGGGTGACCTTATCACTCTCCACAGCTACCTGACAAGAGGTTGTAGTCAGGTGGGGGTTGGTCTTTTCTCCCAGGCAACTAGCAACAAGACAAGAGGACACAATCATAGGCTGTGCAAGGGGTGGTTTAGGTTGTACATTACAAAGAATTTCTTCACAAAAAGGGTGATAAGACATTGGAATGGACTGCCCAAGGAGGTGGTGGAATCACCAGGGCAGAGCCAGAGTGGTCAGTGCCTGCTCTGCTTTATCCTTTTGATCAGCTTCACAGCAGCAGAGAACAGCGAACTATGGAAGCAGATCTTAGAATTCTGAAGTAACTTGCACCTTGAAAGACACGGATGTGGAATGGGCCTTAGAAAAGGAAACACAGATCTTTTTGGGGAAAAAAAAGTCAGGATTATATCTTCATAGGTAGTAATATTCTTTTGAGACAAATACCTTCAATTTTGCAAGCATCTATGACCTGCAGTTGGTGCAGTATTTCTTCTTCACTTGCTTGAATCAGACTTAACAAATCTTCTGTTGTATACTGCAACAAGGGAAAAAAAGGAAAGAAATAAACCAGCTTATCCTTACTCCTCCTCTGCTTCAGCAAGCATGCTAAATGCATTATAAGCTATAATGAAGGGAAGAGTTAATATTGATGTTTTTCCCCAGGCTCCAAATTTCCTACGGTTTACCACACTCTCAGAAACTTTTCCTATAACTTACTGCATTTTCTCAAAGGGTTATTCAATACAAAACTCAGTGAAACTACAGGGAAGTCTTAGTGCCAGGTGTAAGTTATATATATGTGTGTGTGTGTGTATATATATATATATATATACACAGATATATATCAAACTATCACATGTATCCCAGCACAGACCCAGCCACAACCCAAAGATACTTGCAGAACAGTTAGTTATGTGGTGAGATGGGAAGGTGCTGTGGATACTGTGGTAAAGACATGGGAGGAACAGAACATATCATGAGGAGTGAAGTAATGGAAGGAATACCAGACTTCAATCCATAGGAAACAGGGCTTCATCAATTCCTTTAGTCACCTTACAGCTTTTTAAATCAGCTTTAGTATTAATGTTTTGTTGATTATAGCATAGAAATATTTCCTATCAGAAAGGAAAAAAATTAAGTACTTGATAGCTCTTAGACTATGTAACACCCACATGTTAAATGAGCATTAAATAAATGCAGAAAGGTCTTTGCTTCCTGTTATGCCATTCCTATTAGACAGTATGTTGAAATATCATCAGGCCAAACTCCCATCGGTGTGTCAGCAAGGGACAACCACATTATACAGTACTTAAAAAACACTGCTAGCAATTGAGAACAAAAATATACCTAGATCAGTATGTGTGTTTGTAAGCTAGACACTGCCATTCAGATGCCTTGAAGGGGTCCATCTGGCCCCACTTTGAAGCATGGCTAGCACTTCCAACAGCTTTTTTTGAAGGCATCACTGCTCTTGGCTCTGATGTATCAACTGCATCACCCTTCCATAAATGGAATGAGTTGATTTGCATCATCTCCACACCAGCCATTTCCCTTAACTCACACAGTGTGATCATCTGAGTGTGCCTTGCCATTGCACTGTGAAACCTAGGATTTCAACCAGCTGCATCCTGAGCAACCTGTGTACTAGCCTATTTATCAGTTTTCCTGTAGTTTGCTAAATCACATCACTATGCAACAGGTTTCCTTACAGTGCTTCCTTATAGGGCCATAGTTCCTTCCATAGGGCCTATTTGCTGGGGTTCTCTGTGTATGATACAGTTACTGAAAAACATTAGAAACTTATGGTAGACCACCAAAAGAGAGTAATTTGTTTTCAAACAGATTAATGGTGTTTTATTAGTTGCCAGGAAATGATAAATATTAAGTGTCAGCAAACAACACAGTGGAAATCTTTACTATACATATATTGTCTGGGATTCCAGTGAGAACTAGTCCTATAGGAAAGAGCTTTCCCCCAGAGAGCTTTCAGACTCATTTAGTGTTCCACCAGTGGCAAGGTAAGATTTGTCTACATTTATCAGATATATCTAGTTGTTCTCCAGTAAGCTGATGGAGGAAATACATTCTACTTCAAAATAAATAACAATCAGTCCTCAAACTAGGCACTCATGTTTGGGAGACACTGACATGTTTTAATAATATTCATTCAATATTATCAACAAATATTACTGCATATGATATTTTTTGTTGATAGCCTTTCTCAATGCTTGTAATTTCTGGGCAATTTAAGCCCTTTTACCTCTGCCATCCCTTATTTTGCTGTATGTCCCCCTATGTCTAGATCAGAGTAGGTGGTAAAGGCAATGCTGGGGGCAAGATTCTGAATCTGATCAGAAATCAATCTGTTAATCATCCAGAAAGAGAGGCAGCATGTCTCTCCAGGGTAGAGGAGTAACATCTGTGTTTGCACATCCAAGCACACACAAAGGGCTTCAACCAAACCTCAGCAACCAATTTTGGAGCAACCATTTGTGGTTTTAAAGTCAAAATGAAAACCAATCAAACTAACAAAACCCCAGAATTTTTATCAACCTTTTATCTAAGATAATATGCTGCACAGTCCAGATCTCTCCATTACTCTTTAGATCCTAAACTGAATTTCCTGGAAACATAAAAAGGCAGGAGGACAGGATTTCATTTATCTAGAGGATAAGGATTTATTTTTTTTAATTATATACGCCTTATATCAACCTTGTCATTCTCTTCAAGTCCCTGCTTCTCCTTGTTATCAGAAATTACTGATTGGCAAGTGGCTTGCACATGGGTGTGCTCTGATATCATACATGACATGTCACACATGACAGCCCCAAAGAAGAAAGAAAGGCTCCATTACACCCTAGTAGTCATGTAGCTCTCAAGTGCTACTTGGTGGAAGTGCTAACAATTACCAGCTTGTTTAGAATAGGAGGGTTAAGAATTAAAGAAGCACTGTGCATCATGTGAGGAAAAGCATTTTTCTAGTTAAGAATAGATTTTTATTTTCATTTGCTCATTACCAATTATGAGAAAGCAATTTATCTAGCTGATTTACCTTTGAAAATGTCAAAGTCTGATCTTTCCGACTATCAGGCCCTTCATATGGATCTTCCATTAAAATCTTCCTCAGTTTCTTCAGTTTTGGTCGACACCTCCTTAATTCCCAATAGTTATTGGAGAAACCAGCAATCTACAAGAAAAAAATTGCAACTGTTAAAACATTTTCATGTATAATCTGGATTGAAAGCAGCTTACCAAAAATTATCAGCAAACAGGGTTCATCTAGGCACTGAAAACAAGAATCTATGAATAGGAGAAGTACTTTAAAGATGAAACAATCATTGTAATGTTTTCAATATAATATTTACCACAGGCAATGAAGAACAAAAATCCACAGTTAATTGATAAAAATATATTCATAGTGGATACAACAAAGGGAGCAACGGACCTCTGCATGCAAAGGATGGGAGATCATCACAGGATATATTCCTGCACAATTCTAGTCAATGTTGCTTTTTGTCTTAATACTAAAGTGTATTACTGCCATAAAACCCCTCCTGCATTATCCTTCTCTATCTTCCCCACTTCTTCCCATGCTCGGGATCCACTTCATGGTCTTTTTACACCTTCATGAATCATCATATCCCTAAGCTTAAGTAAATCAGACATCAATGAGACAGTAAGCTACATCCAAAAACTGACAGGACATCTCTGCTCCTTACTCTGATTCAACACACAAATGGAAAGTGCAATAGGGAGCTCAGATGTAATTGATTCAACAATACTAACCTACTAAAGTTTTACCCTCCTGAAGTGTTTCATGGGGTACTGCTTGGACTCCCTAGAAGATTCTCTGAAGGGGAAGAATAATCTGAGGCCTTTCGGCATTGTTCCTGCTATTTACCAAGCCGTCAGCACTGGGAACAGAATGGCAGAGGCAGAACAGGCTCCATCTTTGTGACTCCTGACCCAGGCACTAGTCTCTTGTGAAAAAAAGGTTTCCATGAAAAAGCCTCTAGACAGTGCTTTAAAATACCCCAAGTGCTTTACCAGGGTAGTTGGGTTTTTTCAAGAAATCAACTATGAAAAAAGTAATTCTAAAACTTCAAAATAATGCTCCATTTAAATCAACTATAAGCAAACCACCTATATGCAGAAAAAAATCCTACAAAATTCTAATACAGAGAAATCTTTCATTTTTAATCTAACTATTTTATAGCTGGCTTGGCAAAAAAAATTCAGGTAAACTGATTTTTTTTTCCTGCAAAGTTCTTTTCTGAGCAATCTGGTAATTAATAAGAAGATACTCTGGACAGAAAAAAAGAATAAACAATTCTAATTTATAATCCAGAGCTCAGAACATGAGCAGGTCTGTGTGAGGTGAATAAAATGGCAGATGCTTTGGTTGTGAGTATGAGCCTTGCAAGTGATAGGAAAAGCAGCACCAAGACTGCAGGAAAAGGGCAGTGAAGCCCCAAAGCACCAAGTACACACAGTATCTTTGCTATGTTTCACAATTTGCAGTGTCAACGCACCATCTAACATTTTAAAACACATTTTAAAAAGCTCTTAGAAATAAAACTTTACATAGTTCCTAAGCAAATCACACTTCTATGATGTGTGACTTCAGAGGACTAGTGAAATCATTAAACACAGCAAAAAAAAAAGGAATATGGAAGAGTATTACTTTTTCATTAATCTACTCAAGTTTGAATTAACTTTTTGTATTAGCTGAACTGCTGACCTCATGGAAGAACTGATGTTGTTTTATTATGTTCATCTAAGGACAAGAGATTACCCCTCAGGTACGTCATTATAACCATTGTTATTAGTTAATTGCTGTAATATTTTAAATAGAACTTTATTATGTACACTTCAGAAAATCAGAGAACAATGAGCTCTTTAAACTGAGAACTTCAAGATCAAAAAACGTTTTGATCTGCCTTTTGGGGAAAGCACTCCTAAGATCAACCCGGAAATAACCTATTTTACAAAAGGCTTCTAACACTGAAACATTAGATTTTCTCTGACAGCTTTTAATAGTTACTACATGTGATTACTATCCACTGAAAATAACCAAAGTTTCACCTTCTTGGAAACAATATCATACATTATGGAGAAAGCTCAGCTGCCTAAAGAAGGGCCCTAGAATAGTTTTGAACACCCTGTGATATATTATGTCCCTGCATACAAAGCATGTTCATAAAATCATCCTCCTGGAGCTGTTCAATATACAGAGAACCTACAGGAGACTCCTGAACTTCTGCAGTGGCAGCTGCAGCTAGAGCAATACCACAAGGTGTCTGAATCATAGAACCAATTGGGTTGGAAAAGACCTCCAAGATCATAGAGTCCAATCCTACCACGGTTACTAGACCATGGCACTAAGTGCCACATCCAGTCTCATCTTGAAAACCTCCAGGGATGGTGAATCCACCACCTCCCCGGGCAGCCCATTCCAATGCCTGATCACTCTCTCTGTAAAAAATCTCTTCCTAAGATCCAACCTAAACCTCCCCTGGCAGAGCTTGAGTCTGTGCCCTCTTGTCCTCCTGCTGGTTGCCTGGGAGAAGAGACCAACCCCCACCTGACTACAACCTCCTTTTAGGGAGTTGTAGAGGGTAATAAGGTCTCCCCTGAGCCTCCTCTTCTCCAGGCTAAACACCCCCAGATCCCTCAGCCTCTCCTCATAGCACTTGTGCTCAAGTCCCTTCACCCACCTCATTGCTCTTCTCTGGACCTGCTCCAATACTTCAATATCCCTCCTGATATTAGGCATTAGAAGCCTCTGTTCAGGCAACTGAATCCCAGTTGGGTTTCACATATGCATCTCAAATAAAATACAAGAAATGATAGAGAATAAGAAAGCAGAGAATTAAAGCAAACAAACAAAACCCCAGAGAGACATACCTGTGAATGAATAATATTACAAGATGCTAGATCTGCATTCAGCTGTTCTGGAGTTTTGCAACCAGGAATAAACAGCAGCATATTTGAGGTATCTGCTATTTTCATGTCGTAAGTTTTATCTTTGCTGCACAACACTGCTTGTTCATCCTTTTCACCACGGATTACAAGGCTGGAAAAAAAACCATTACAAAAATAAAGATGTATTTTTACCTTTCTTTCAGGATGAACACCTATTAAACTTGTCTCATATTTTCACATATATACGTTTGTAAAGAAGTTACAAACTGCAGTTCTGTTTGGTCGCAGCAGCCACAGTACACCAAAATATAAAGATGTAATTGTCAATTAATCTAATTGACTATGTTCTTCCCCTCTCATTTCACTGTGGGAAAACTCAAAAAGACAAGCCTTCAAAGTTTTTATGCAGATCACAACTGAACCACCCACCCCACATGCCTATTCATACAGCCCCCCTAAAACACTAATTAATTCACCAATCTTAGAAATATTACAACCAAAGCTTTCTTTAATGAGGACTGAAACAGGCCTGTTGTTACACAAGAAAGCAAACAAAAATTGTTTACAGATAATTCCCTCTCAAAAACATGTAACATTTTCTTGTAAGTAATTCCAAGCAGGAGAGAAAACCATCTTCTAGAACATTTCAGGACAGAGACAATGCAAACCTCCCTCTTCAGCTCACATACTTGATTGAATAGATTCTCAGAACGTAATTACACCAAAGCAGGGCCAGAACAGGGGAATATCCAGTTCCTCCCAAGCTACACTGAGTTAAGTGCTCAGATTCAATTGAATCAAACTGCTCCTCTTGCTTCCCAAAGCTTGCACACATGAACAAAGCTCAGCTGTGCCCCAGCAGGTCCTCAAGCATGATCCAGGCCTCTAGCCAGTGACACTTTATCAATACTACACTAAATATGAAGGGGCTTAATAACACACACCTCTGAGAGTTGCATTTGTTAGAGAGAGTTCTCCTATCGATTTATATGTTTTTCTTATGTCACTGGCATTGCAGCAAAGAAAGAAATTTGTAACAATATCAAAAACTTATCTAGAATCTGTTCTTGGTCCAGGGTTAACGTCACATAACCATCCTACCAAATGCACATGCTAACACTCCATGCTTCCCTGGCAGTTTGTCAATCTGGTAGGCATCCTGCCATCCCTCGGACCTCGAGAGCTCCAGCAAAAATAGCACAGTCAGCAGGACTCTTTTAGAGACAATCTCCAAACCTACATTTTTCAGCACCTATATTCACATGTCTGATCACAGAAACACAGAATACCCCGAGTTGGAAGGGACCCACAAGGATCATCAAGGCCAACCCCTGGAACTGCACAGAACATCCTCAAGAGTCACAGCATGTGCCTGAGAGCCTTGTCCAAACATTCCTTAACTCTAGCAGGATTGGTGCCACCACCACTTCCCTGAGGAGCCTGCTCCAGCCTCTTCTCAGTTTTGGCTAGAAATCTTCACAGAGGCAATTCTTTCATATGCAAAAAACCAAAACAAACCAAAAATGAACTCCATGAAGCTTCTCATAGACGTTAACAGCTCTTAGTTTTCAGTGTAAAGGTGTTGTGGTCTAACCCCAGCCAGCAGCCAAGAACCACGCAGCTGCTCACACTCCCTCCTGCTGCTCTCTTTCCCCCATTCAGCCCAGAGAAATGGGGAGGAGAAAATAAAATAAAATATATAGGTTGAGATAAGAACAGTTTAATAATAAAGAGCAGAATGAGCTAAAAAGCTAATGGATACTAAAAAGAAAGTGAAAGAAAAACAACAAAACAAAATCAGTGATGCACAATACAATTGCTCACCACCAGCAGACCAATACAACCCCGTCCCTCTCCCCGGATCGGCCCCTTCCTGCTTATATACTGGGCATGACGTTCCGTGGTGCAATATCCCTTTGGATAGCTCAGGTCACCTGTCCCGGCTATGCTCCCTCCCAGTTTCTCTTGTGTACCTTCTCACTGGCAGAGCATGAGACACAAGAATGAAAATTTCCTATCAACACAACTTAGCAGAAACCAAAACATCAGTGCGCTATCAACAGTATTATTACTCTGAATCCAAACACTGCACTATATTAGCTATTGAAAGGAAAAGAAATTAACTCCATTCCGGCTGAAACCAGCACACTGGGACAGGTTTAAGAAACAGTTATGCAGACCATATTGGAGCAGAAGTGCGGACAAAGCCTCGTCTGACAGCCAGGCTGGGCGCTTAGCGCGGCCC
>NW_008679852.1:0-1429 GCF_000695815.1 Acanthisitta chloris | reverse complement strand
GCATCATTCGGGTTCCATTGTGGGTTAACAAGGTAAAAATGTTGATCTACATTCCCTTGCAGAGAGCTGCTAGCAATTTGTCCCTGTACATGAGTTTGAGCAGTCTGAATTACTAGTTCTTTTTCTGTTTCAGTTAAATCAATAAGCATTAAATCAACGTCATTCCAGTCCGGGTCCTGATTTCGCATAATCCATTCAAATCTCTTGACTACTTTCCCAGGATCTCCCCTAAAGTTTTTAACTGCTTCCCTCCAGCCATTCAAA
This sequence comes from Acanthisitta chloris, assembly GCF_000695815.1. Classification (NCBI taxonomy): domain Eukaryota; kingdom Metazoa; phylum Chordata; class Aves; order Passeriformes; family Acanthisittidae; genus Acanthisitta; species Acanthisitta chloris. The sequence continues at coordinate 1,165 of NW_008679852.1, read as the reverse complement.
TCACTTGCAAAAAAGGAAACTTTACCTCTCATCAGGTCTCCTGTTGGTCCAATTACCTGTCTAAGGGGTGCAATCAAATGGGAGGTCTTTGGGGTTCCTTTGTAACTTTGCTGTGAGTCCTAGCTGTGATTGGAGTCTGACTGGTCTCTTCTTCCCCTGAGGCCTCAATTTCATCCTCAGAACTGAACTTTCCCTTCTGACTGCAGGGCTAGCTAATCTATTTATCCCTTGATTTCAGAAGATCAAATTTTACATCTCTTGCATGTCCAGGATATAATCCGTCCCATCCTCTTGCTGTTCTCTGAGTTTTATACATCTCTGACCTATACTACGAGCAGAGCAGCACCGCTTCAGTTTTGGCACTCCCTTTCCAAAGTTAGTTTGGCACTAACTTTGGAAAGTTCCCTTTCCAAAGCTAGTACAAGTGAGTCTTGTGGTGTAGTATTAATTCCACATGCCCTTTACCACTCTGGATTATGTCTTAGGGTGAAAAACATATCTGCATGCATCACTTCATCCTATTTGCCTTCTCTTATCAGCTGTAATAAACTGCTATATTTTACAATTTCATATGATGGCCACTTCTCAGCATCTTCTAACTTATATAGCGGCTACCTATTAATAAAATACTTAATTATATCTTTTTCTTACATTTCCAATAGGCGTTACTCCTAAATCCTTCTAATGTGCAAAAACACACCCTAATGGGCTTTGTTTTGAAATTTCTTTGCTTGCCTGACTTCCCATGAGAATGTCTAGTCTACAGGAGTAATAATCTTCCACAAACAGGTCTTATATTTTGCACATGGAATACAATTTGTTTTAAAACAACTGACAAAACATAAAACCATGAGCACAAAATCATAATCCCATTTCCATGCCAAGGGTCATAAAGCCATAAATAAGAAGCACAAAATCACAATTCCAAAACCCAGTTCCAAATCAAAGGTCATTAAATCAAATAAGTTACCGAAGGGGACTCTAACCCACATACCAACTTCAGGAATTTCACCTGTGGTACAGCGCCCAGCATGAGATGTCTCTCCACGGTTTACGGGAACTAATTAACCTAGGTTTCAAAACCAACAAAAACAAATATCTTTTTTTCAAGCAGTCAGTCCATGTCTGCTCTCACAGTGAGACAGTGAAGTTAGGAGTCCCTCCA